>NC_092051.1:58458035-58758035 GCF_003086295.3 Arachis hypogaea
CGACGTTGGCTAGCTATAGTGGATATTTGACTTCTCTTATGAATCCTCCCTCTAGTAGAGTTTGTACCTGTTCTTCCACAGCTTGGGATCTTTCTGGTCTGAGCTTTCTACGCCTCTGCTATATTGGCCGAGATCCTGGATATACTGCCAGTTTGTGGAATATTAGTTTGGGGTCTATGCCCGGCATTTCTGTGGCCTTCCATGCAAAAAGGTCGACATTATCTTTTAAAAACTGTATCAGGGGCTCCTTTACATCTCTGTTTAGGACTGCGCCAATATTGGTTATTTTATCTAAGACATCTCCAATCTGGACTTTTTCTATCTCGCCCTCAGGTTGTGGACGAAGTTCTTCCTGACCTTGAATTCCCCCAAGTTTGATGGTGTGGATTTCTTCCCCTTTGCCTATGAGGTTCAGACTTTCATTGTAAAAGCGTCGTGCTATCTTCTGTTCTCCTTTTATCGTAGCAATCCCTTCTAGAGTTGGAAATTTCATGCATAGATGTGGAGTTGAAACTACTGCTGCGAGCTGATTCAATATTGTCCGACCTATCAAGACATTGTAGGCTGAACTTACGTCGACTACAATGTAGTCTATGTTGAGTGTCCTCGACTGGCTTTCTTTTCCAAAGGTTGTGTGCAGTGAGATGTGTCCAAGTGGTTGGATCGGAGTGTCTCCTAATCCTCTAAGCCGAGTTTGTCGAAGGCAGTTTTAAATAATATATCAGCCAAGCTTCCTTGGTCCACCAGTGTGCGGTGGAGGTTAGCGTTGGCCAATATGATAGTGATGACCATGGGATCGTCATGTCCCGAGATGATGCTAGCCGCATCCTCTTTAGTGAAAGTAATAGTAGGGAGGTCGGGTGTTTCTTCTCCTCCCTCGACGTGATATACTTCTTTAAGGTGTCTTTTGCGAGATGATTTGGAGATTCTTCCTCCTGCGAATCCTCCATGTATCATGTGGACGTGTCTTTCTGGGGTACGAAGTAGGCATTCAGTTCATCCGACTTCTTCGTCTCTTCTTCTTTTTCTGGGCTCATCTGTTTTGCTGGCTAAGTACCGATCTAGTCTCCTCTCTCTTACCAATTTTTCTAGGACATTCTTCTGGTCGAAGCACTCGTTGGTGGGATGTCCATAGATTCGATGGTATTCACAATATTCTGTCCTATTTCTGCCTCCTTTCTTGCTTTTAATTGCTCGAGGTGGCGGGATCTTTTCAGTGTGGCATACTTCTCGGTACACTTCCACAAGAGATACCCGAAAGGGGGGTATAATTGTGGTACTTCTTAATCTTCTCTCCGTGTTGGTCTTCTTTTTCCTTGGACTCCTTTTCTTTATCTCGGGAGGAGTAGGAGAATCCGGATTTTGATGTCTCTCCTAATTGAGAGTTTTCCTCCATGTTGATATACTTCTCTGCTCATTCTTGTACTTCATTTATAGATGTGGGATGTTTCTTTGATATGGAGTGACTAAAAGGTCCCTTTCATAGGCCATTGATGAGGCCCATAATGGCTGCTTCTGTTGGTAGACTTTGTATGTCCAGACATGCTTTGTTGAATCTTTCCATATAATTGCAAAGACTTTCCTGATCTCCTTGCTTGATTCCTAATAAGCTTGGGACGTGTTTGGTTTTGTCCTTCTGGATGGAGAATCTGGCAAGAAATTTCTTGGCTAGGTCATCGAAATTTGTGATGGATTTTGGAGGCAGACTGTCGAACCACTTAATTGTCGTTTTTATTAGAATTGTTGGGAAGGCTTTGCATCAAATAGCATCCGATGCGTCGGTGAGGTAAATTTTGCTTCTAAAATTACTGAGATGATGGCTTGGATCTGATGTGCCGTCGTATGGAGTCATGTCGAGAACTTTGAAGTCCTTTGGAACTTTGGCTTTCATGATCTCTTTAATGAATGGATCTTGATCATTGTGGAGTTTATCTTCATGACTGGATCGGGTAGTCTTGGTTTTGAGACCGGCTTCAAGCTTTAAGAGTTTATCCTCTAATTCTCGGCGTCGCTTGGTTTCCCTTCGTAGGTCCCTCTCGGCTTCCCGTTGATGCTCGGCCTCTTTTTCAAGCTGTTTGAGGCGATCTTGTTGAGCTTGAAGTGCCTCCATGATTTCTGAATTTAGCAAATTCTTGTCTTTGTTTGGTTGAGAAGTATCCTTTGGTGTGGTGTCCGTGTTCTTGTGCGGCGTCCTGTCTTCTAGATCAGAGTCGTGATCGTTGTCAAGGTTGTCCACCATGATAGTGGGATGACTTCTAGGTCCCCGGCAACGGCGCCAATGTTCCGAGGGTTACTTGAAACTATAGGTTGATCTTGGACGAGATCTTCTGTGCTGGTCGGTGCTAATGTGTCTGACTTGAGGGTGGTGGCCGGAGCCACTGTGTCCGACTTGTTGGACTTGTGGGTGATGCTGATCCTTCGTCACCGGAGGGTGGTGGTACCTGCAAGGGACTCCGATGCTTAAGTTAGCAAGGGTATTAAGCAGGTTTTTAGTAGAATCAGAGTATGAGTTATACCTGGGTACTCCAGTGTATTTATAATGTTCTAGAGTGATCTTTCTGGAGATAAGATAGTTATCTTATCTTATCTTTGAGTGAAGTCATTTTATCTTCAAGGGAACCACCCTTATCTCTCTAGGCTTGGGATGCCTTTGGATTTGGGTCGTGTTCCTCTGTTTGGGCCCTTTTTTGGGCTTTTCTGGTGATTTGACCAAGCTCTTTGAGAAGAGGTCAGATAGTTCTGACCTGAAGAGGTCGGTCAATGATGACAAGTCATCTTATGCTAGCTTTTCGAGCATTTTTCACTTGTTTCAGTAGGTTTTATGCACTTTCTTGCATAATAAGTTAGTGATTTGGAGTGGATTTGCTTGATTATGTTGAACCAATCAATCATCCTTTATTTGACACAAAATCATAAGGTTTAAGCTAGAATTAATTGATTTTTGAATGATTTATAAATTTTGTTAATTTGGTGATGCTTTGTTTCGTTGGTTTGATTAATTGTAGGTGAAGAAATGGAAAAAAGAACCTTAGAGCACGCTTTGGACCTCAGGCCATGCTTTGAAAAGCGTGACCCAGAACATCAAAGCGTGGCGCTCACCAAAGGGGCATGGGCCAACGCTCAATTACATAATGGAGCGCTACAAGGAACCAAAGAAAGCAAGGGCGCTACGTTAAATTTGTTATTGTTTTCGTGGCCCATAAAAAATAAAAGCTAGGCGCAACACTCAAAAGGGGGCAGCCAAGGTTCGAACCAAGCACACAAGGGAGTGCTACGCTACACAAGGCTTGGCACAAGGAAATATGCCAAAATGGCTTCACCAAGGTTCGAAGAGGGAGCCTCATTCCAAGGCAAGAAGTGCTGCGTTGGAATCACTCACTGAGCGCTATTAGTGCAAGGAAATTGGCCAAAATGAAATGGCCAAGGCTCGAAGGGGGAGACAAATGCAAGCAAGGGACGCTACGTTACATTAGTTAACTTAGCACTATGAATGAAGCTTGGCACGAGCCTAGAACAAGGCAAGGGAGCGCTACGTTATTTGACCAAACTGAGCGCTCCACTGGGAGGTGGCCCATGGTTCATTTTTAAATCAAAAGCCAATTTCGGATCCACTTCTTCACCAATTTGTAGGAGTTAGTTTAATTTGTAGGAGAGCTTCTTTCATTTTTTTTGTTTTGTCTGTGGCTCAATTTTAGTTTCACTTTAGCTAAATTTTAGTTTTCACTCTTGTTTTGAATTTGGGAATTGGGTTTGAGATCTAGTGTTCTTTCTGCTTTCATTTTCTTTTCTTTTGCAACTGTTGCTTTCTGTTCTTGGAATTTGAATTGAGATTGAAGAGCTTCATTGATTCTAAGTTTGAGAATCATCTTTTACCTCTCTTCTCAATTGTTCTAAGAATTAGTTTTAGTTTTCTTTCTGTTTTTCATTTTCTTGCGTCAGCAACTTCTACTTTCTGTTTTGAATTTTGGATTGAGAATGAAGGAATTCTGTTTCAAGTCTTGATCTGAAATCCATCTTTGTTCTTCTTCTACATAATTTTGAGAATTGAGGAATTGGAACTAATTTTCATTTGCTATTTCATTTACATTTCTTTTGCAATTTATTTTCTACTTGGACAAGAGTGTAATTGAGATCTAGATCTGCGTTCTAGTCTCATTGCTCCTCTTAGATCTTCAATTTCTCTTTCAGATTTCATAATTGAGCTAAGTTTTCTTTCTTTTTTGTTTCTTCAAGTAATTTTCCATTTCTGTTTAAATCTTCTGCAATTTCACTTCATCTTCTACTTCTCTGATTGATTGCACTTTACATTTTCCTATTAAATTCTGAATTCCAACTCCCAAATCCCTTTAATCTTCAAGCAATTTAAGATTCTCAGTAATTTAGATTCAGTAATTTAGTTTTCTTGCACTTTAAGTTTCAACTATTTACATTTCTTGCAATCTAAGTTTCAGTCATTTACATTACTTGCACTTTAAGTTTCAAGCAATTTAATCTTCTTCACTTTAGTTTTCTGTTAATTTCCCCCTCTCCCTTTTATTTTCATGCAATTTAGCTTCTGTTGATCACAATTCACTCAAATCAACATCTGTTTGCTTAACTAAATTCATCACCTAACTAAAATTGCTCAATCCATCAATCCCTTTGAGATCGACCTCACTCATGTGAGTAATTACTACTTGATGCGACCCGGTACACTTTTCAGTGAGTTTAGGTGTTGGAATCCGATTTCAACCCATCAGTCAACTTGTCTTCAATCAGCCCGAGTCGTACATCTCGACCCAGGGTAAGAACAATTTTCAATACATCAATGATTCATCATTGCACATTCGAGTCCTCGACTCATCTCAACCACTGTCAAATCAAGATGTCCATTCCGAGTCCTCGACTCATCTCAACTACTGTCAAATCAACATTTCCATTCCAAACTCAGCAGTTCATCAGTTCTCATCTCATATATCAGTCATTCTTCACACGCCATCAAACCATCCTCAGTACACCAGAAACCTAAGCTTCTATTTTCTAATTTTTCATAATAATATCCACAAAATCCCTAAGGCCATTTTTCCATGTTTTAATATCCAAAATTAAGCCCAAGAGCCTTAAAATGGTGTCACAAGAGCTTACAATCTTGTTGAGAAGGTGAAATAGTTGAAAACAAAGTTTAAGTTTGAGAAATAGGGCATGTGCGTACACACAGGGGTGTGCGTGCGCATGCCTAGAAGAAGTTTCAAAATGTGAGCATACGCACAAGTGCAAAAATTTTTAGTTCTGTTCGCTCGCACAAGGTGTGCTAGCGCCCTCAACAGACTGCCCTTCCCAAAGTGTGCGTGCGCACAGGTTGTAAATTCTCATTGGTTATGTGCGGGCACACGTTGTGCTAGAGCTCTAACCAGAAGCCATTCCCCTACGTGTGCATACGCACAAGGCTGTGTGTGCGCACAGGTTTAAAATTTCGCAGGGGTGTGCGTGCGCACATATCAGAAATCACAAAATCTGCAACTCTGTAGAATTTCAGATTTTGACATCAAACTTTGAATGATCATAACTTCCTCTACAAAAATCCAAATTTTACAAACTTTATATCGATTTGAAGAGTTTTCAATAAGCTTTCATTTAAAATAAATTTCAACCAATTTTGGAAACTGAGGCATAAGTTATGATCAGACAAAGTTCACCAAAAACTAACTTTTACCAAAAGTTCACAATTTACGAATTTCCCAATTTTCACAACTCAAACAAACCAAAACCAAATAAAATCATTCCAAACTCCATTTATCATCAAAATCTACCCTTTATATCATATTGTACCATTCTCACTAATTTTTCCTTCACATATCGTTATTCTCCATCTCAACATCAAATGTGTAACATTATAATCAATCCTCATTCACATTTCCACCCACATTACCATATATTCAATCTCAACATCACATATATCATTACCATTCACTTTTCAATCCACATAATCATTCATCATCATCATATCATCATCAACCATCATAACTGAACTCAGAATCATCAACCCATCATAAATCATCATACATGATTATTCAACAACTCAACAACCATTTTAATTCAAACGTATCCTATGGGTCACTAAGCTAAGTGTTCCAAGGGTTACCTAAAATTGAAGGTCGATCTCGGATGAGATCTTCTCTACTAGCCAGTGCTGTCGTGTCCGACTTGTTGGAGCCTAAGGGGCAGCTGGATTTGGATAACCGGAGAGTGGTGGTACCTGCAAGAGACTCCGAAGCTTAAGAAAGCACGGGCTTTAAGCAGGTTTTTTGTAGACTTGTGATGAGCAGATAATTTATACGCTTTTTGGCATTGTTTTTAGTATGTTTTTAGTAGGATCTAGTTACTTTTAGGGATGTTTTCATTAGTTTTTATGTTAAATTCACATTTATGGACTTTACTATGAGTTTGTGTATTTTTCTGTGATTTCAGGTATTTTCTGGCTGAAATTGAGGGACTTGAGCAGAAATCAGATTCAGAGATTGAAGAAAGACTGCTGATGTTGTTGGATTCTGACCTCCCTGCACTCAAAGTGGATTTTCTGGAGCTACAGAACTCGCAATGGCGCGCTTCCAATTGCGTTGGAAAGTAGACATCCAGGGCTTTCCAGCAATATATAATACTCCATACTTTGGCCAAGAATAGATGATGTAAACTGGCGTTCAACGCCAGCTTTCTACCCAAATCTGGCGTCCAGCGCTAGAAAAGGAGCCAAAACCAGAGTTGAACGCCCAAACTGGCACAAAAGCTGGCGTTCAACTCCAAGGAGGACACTACACGTGTAACACTCAAAGCCCAGCCCAAACACACACCAAGTGGGCCCAGGAAGTGGATTTATGCATCAATTACTTACTCATGTAAACCCTAGTGACTAGTTTATTATAAATAGGACCTTTTACTATTGTATTAGGCATCTTTGGATTACCTTATGATCCTTTGATCACGTTTTAGGGGGCTGGCCATCTCGGCCATGCCTGGACCTTCACTTATGCATTTTTAACGGTAGAGTTTCTACACTCCATAGATTAAGGTGTGGAGCTCTGCTGTTCCTCAAAGATTAATGCAAAGTACTACTGTTTTCTATTCAATTCTTCTTATTTCGCTTCTAAGATATCCATTCGCACCCAAGAACGTGATGAAGGTGATGATTATGTGTGACGCTCATCATCCTTCTCCCTTATGAACGCGTGCCTGACAAACACTTCTGTTCTACATGAAATAAGCTAGAATGAGTATCTCTTAAATCTCCTAACCAGAATCTTCGTGGCGTAAGCTAGAATGATGGCGGCATTCAAGAGAATCCGGAAGGTCTAAACCTTGTCTGTGGTATTCCGAGTAGGATTCAATGATTGAATGACTGTGATGAGCTCCTAACTCGCGATTGCAGGGCGTTAGTGACAGACGCAAAAGGATAGTAAATCCTATTCCAGCATGATCGAGAACTGACAGATGAATAGCCGTGCCGTGACAGGGTGCGTGAGCATATTATTCACTGAGAGGATAAGATGAAGCCATTGACAAGGGTGATGCCTCCAGACGATTAGCCGTGCCGTGACAGGGCATTGGATCATTTTCCCGAGAGATGACCGAAAGTAGCCATTGACAGTGGTGATGTATCACATAAAGCCAGCCATGGAAAGGAGTAAGACTGATTGGATGAAGATAGCAGGAAAGCAGAGGTTCAGAGGAACGAAAAGCATCTCCGTTCGCTTATCTGAAATTCCTACCAATGAATTACATAAGTATTTCTATCCCTTCTTTTATTTATTATTCGAAAACACCATTATCACTTTATATCTGCCTGACTGAGATTTACAAGGTGACCATAGCTTGCTTCATACCAACAATCTCCGTGGGATTCGACCCTTACTCACGTAAGGTATTACTTGGACGACCCAGTGCACTTGCTGGTTAGTTGTATCGAAGTTGTGAACCATGGTATTGGCACCATGTTCTTGGCGCCATTGCCAGGGAAAGAAAGAGCCATGAATTTTACATAAATAAAGTGTAATCACGATTACGCATACCAAGTTGCTCACGTTGCCAGGGATTGTTTGAGCCTGGACATCACAATTTCGTGCACCAAGTTTTTGGCGCCGTTGCCGGGGATTGTTTGAGTTTGGACAACTGACGGTTCATCTTGTTGCTCAGATTAGGTAATTTTCTTTTTGTTTTGTTTTCAAAAATTTTTCAAAAATCTTTCAAAAATTTTTCCTTTGTTTTCGAAAGAAAAAAATTAATTAAAAATATTTTCAAAAATATACTTTTCTTCAGGATTTTTAAGAATGAATTCTAGTGTTTCATGAAACATGTTGAATCCTATCTGGCTGTAAAGCCATACCCAAACTGCTTTGGGATTGGTATTCAACTAATCACTCCAGTCCATGTAATTATATACTAAAGCTTGGCTGGCTATTAAGCCATGCCTGACCCTTTGATTGGAGCTTTAGAGCATAAGATTCCTGGAATTCATATTAAAAATTTTGGAATCCTTATTTTTCTTTTTCAAAACAATTTTTCGAAAAATATAAAATAAAAATCCAAAAAAATTTAGAAAATCACAAAAATCAAAAAAATATTTCATGTTTCTTGTTTGAGTCTTGAGTCATGTTATAAGTTTGGTGTCAATTGCATATGCATCTTGCATTTTTCGAAAATTTCATGCATTCATAGCGTTCTTCATGATCTTCAAGTTGTTCTTGGTAAGTCTTCTTGTTTGATCTTGATGATTTTTTGTTTTGTGTCTTTTCATGTTTATCATATGCATTCTTGAATTCTTAGTGCCTAAGCATTAAAGAATTCTAAGTTTGGTGTCTTGCATGTTTTCTTTGCATAAAAAAATTTTTCAAAAATATGTTCTTGATGCTCATCATGACATTCATAGTGTTCTTGGTGTTCATCTTGACATTCATAGCATTCTTGCATGCATTCATTGTTTTGATCTAAAAATTTCATGCATTGCATAATTTTCATGTTTTTCATAAAAATTTCAAAAATAAAAAAATATATCTTTCCCTTTTTCTCCCATCAAATTCGAAAATTTGAGTTGACTTTTTCAAAAAATTTTAAAATCAAATTGTTTCTCATGAGTCAAATCAAATTTTCAATTTGAAAATCTTATCTTTTTCAAAATCTTTTTCAAAAATCAAATCTTTTTCAAAATTCTTAGTTATTTTCGAAAATTCCAAAACTATTTTTCAAAAATCCTTTTCTTATTTTTATACCAAATTTTCGAAAATAACATAAGCAATTAATGTTTTGATTCAAAAATTTCAAGTTTGTTACTTGCTTGTTAAGAAAGATTCAAACTTTAAGTTCTAGAATCATATCTTGTGATTTCTTATGAATCAAGTCATTAATTGAGATTTTAAAAATCAAATCTTTTTCAAAACTAATTTCAATCATATCTTTTCAAAAATATCTTCTTATCTTATCTTGTTCAAAAATATCTTTTCAAAATATCTTTTCTAACTTCCTAACTTCTTATCTTTTCAAAATTTGTTTCAACTAACTAACTAACTTTTTGTTTGTTTCTTAACTTTTTCAAAACTACCTAACTAACTCTCTCTCTCTAATTTTCGAAAATATCTTCCCTCTTTTTCAAAAATTTCTTTTTTATTAACTAATTATTTTTATTTTTTATTTTTGATTTCAAAAAAAAAAATTTTTTTTCGAAAATTACTAACATTTTTCAAAAACTATTTTTGAAAATCACTAACTCTTTTTCAAAAATATTTTTCGAAAATTCTCCCCCTCTTCTTCTACTCACACAGGGATCCCTATACTATGGTATAAAGGATCCATATTATTATTATTATTTTTTCTGTGCCCTCTTCTTTGTCATATGAGCAGGAGCAAGGACAAGAATATTCTTGTTGAAGCAGATCCGGAACCTGAAAGGACTCTGAAGAGAAAATTAAGAGAAGCTAAATTACAACAATCCAGAAATAACCTTTCAGAAATTTTCGAATAGGAAGAGGAGATGGCAGCCGAAAATAATAATAATGTAAGGAAGATGCTTGGTGACTTTACTGCACCTAATTCCAATTTACATGGAAGAAGCATCTCCATTCCTGCCATTGGAGCAAACAACTTTGAGCTGAAACCTCAATTAGTTTCTCTAATGCAGCAGAACTGCAAGTTTCATGGACTTCCATCTGAAGATCCTTTTCAGTTCTTAACTGAATTCTTGCAGATATGTGATACTGTAAAGACTAATGGAGTAGATCCTGAAGTCTACAGGCTCATGCTTTTCCCTTTTGCTATAAGAGACAGAGCTAGATTATGGTTGGATTCTCAACCCAAAGACAGCCTGAACTCTTGGGATAAGCTGGTCACGGCTTTCTTAGCCAAGTACTTTCCTCCTCAAAAGCTGAGCAAGCTTAGAGCTGATGTTCAAACCTTCAGACAGAAAGAAGGTGAATCCCTCTATGAAGCTTGGGAAAGATACAAACAGTTGACCAAAAAGTGTCCTTCTGACATGCTTTCAGAATGGACCATCCTGGATATATTCTATGATGGTTTATCTGAGCTATCAAAAATGTCATTGGACACTTCTGCAGGTGGATCCATTCACCTAAAGAAAACGCCTGCAGAAGCTCAAGAACTCATTGACATGGTTGCTAATAACCAGTTCATGTACACTTCTGAAAGGAATCCTGTGAGTAATGGGACACCTATGAAGAAGGGAGTTCTTGAAGTTGATACTCTGAATGCCATATTGGCTCAGAATAAAATATTGACTCAGCAAGTCAATATGATCTCTCAGAGTCTGCATGGAATGCAAGCTGCATCCAACAGTACTCAAGAGGCTTCTTATGCAGAAGAAGCTTATGATCCTGAGAACCCTGCAATAGCAGAGGTAAATTACTTAGGTGAACCTTATGGAAACACCTATAACTCATCATGGAGAAATCACCCCAATTTCTCATGGAAGGATCAAAAGCCTCAACAAGGCTTTAATAATGGTGGAAGAAACAGGTTTAACAATAATAAACCTTTTCCATCATCCACTCAGCAACAGACAGAGAACTCTGAACAAAATGCTTCTAATTTAGCAAATCTAGTCTCTGATCTATCTAAGGCCACTGTGAGTTTCATGAATGAAATCAGGTCTTCCATTAGAAATTTGGAAGCACAAGTGGGCCAGCTGAGTAAAAGGATCACTGAAATCCCTCCAAGTACTCTCCCAAGCAATACAGAAGAGAATCCAAAGGGAGAGTGCAAGGCCATTGACATAAGCATCATGGCCGAACCTATGAGGAGAGGAGAGGACGTGAATCCCAAGGAGGAAGACCTCCTGGGACGTCCAGTGACCAATAAGGAGCTTCCCTCTAAGGAACTAAAGGACTCTGAGGCTCATCTAGAGACCATAGAGATTCCATTAAACCTCCTTATGCCCTTCATGAGCTCTGATGAGTATTCCTCTTCTGAAGAGAATGAGGATGTTACTGAAGAGCAACCTGCCAAGTTTCTTGGTGCAATCATGAAGCTGAATGCCAAATTATTTGGTATTGAGATTTGGGAAGAAGAACCTCCCCTGTTCACCAATGAACTAAGTGATCTGGATCAACTGACATTGCCTCAGAAGAGACAGGATCCTGGAAAGTTCATAATACCTTGTACCATAGGCACCATGATCTTTAAGGCTCTGTGTGACCTTGGTTCAGGAATAAACCTCATGCCCCTCTCTGTAATAGAGAAACTGGGAATCTATGGGGTGCAAGCTGCTAAAATCTCATTAGAGATGGCAGACAGTTCAAGAAAATAGGCTTATGGACAAGTAGAGGACGTGTTAGTAAAGGTTGAAGGCCTTTACATCCCTGCTAATTTCATAGTCCTGGATACTGGAAAGGAAGAGGATGAATCCATCATCCTAGGAAGACCTTTCCTAGCCACAGCAAGAGCTGTGATTGATGTTGACAGAGGTGAATTAGTCCTTCAATGGAATGAGGACTCCCTTGTGTTTAAAACTCAAGGATCTCCCTCTGCAACCATGAAGACGAAGCATAAAAAGCTTCTCTCAAAACAGAGTCAACCAGAGCCCCCACAGTCAATCTCTAAGTTTGGTGTTGGGAGGCCACAACCAAACTCTAAGTTTGGTGTTGAACTCCCATATCCAAACTCTAAGTTTGGTGTTGGAGAGTCTCAACAATGCTCTGAACATCTGTGAGGCTCCATGAGAGCCCACTGTCAAGCTACTGACATTAAAGAAGCGCTTGTTGGGAGGCAATCCAATATTTATTTATCTAATTTTGTTTTTGTTTTTCATGTTTTAATAGGTTCATGATCATGTGGAGTCACAAAATAAAGAGAAAAATTGAAAACGGAATCAAAAACAGCAGAAGAAAAATCACACCCTGGAGGAAGCATCTGCCTGGCGTTCAACGCCAGAACAGAGCATGGTTCTGGCGCTGAACGCCCAAAATGGGCAGCATCCTGGCGCTGAACACCCAGAACAAGCATGGTTCTGGCGTTCAATGCCAGAAATGGCAGCAAATGGGCGTTGAACGCCCAAAATGGGCACCAACCTGGCTCTGAACGCCCAGAGTTGTGTGCAAGGGCATTTTGCATGCCTAAATTGGTGCAGGGATGTAAATGCCTCGACACCTCAAGATCTGTGGACCCCACAGGATCATCTCAGGATCTGTGGACCCCACAGGATCCCCACCTACCTCATCATCTCTCTTTCTATTCATGATCATCCCTTCTGTTTTCCATTTACCACTCACATCCATACACCTACTACCTTCAAAATTCAACATCTCTCTCCCACCCAATCCCACCCATATGGCCGAATACACACTCCCATCCATCTCCTCCATATCTTCTTCTTATTCTTCTATTCTTTCTTCTTTTGCTCGAGGGCGAGCAACATTCTAAGTTTGGTGTGGTAAAAGCATAGCTTTTTTGTTTTTTCCATAACCATTGATGGCACCTAAGGCCAGAAAAACCTCTAGAAAGAGGAAAGGGAAGACAAAAGCTTCCATCAAGGGCTTATAGCTCAGTGGTAGAACATTTGACTGTAAATCAAGAGATCCCTGAGATACCTCAGGGGAGACATTTTCTTCCACACAATTATTGGAAGCAACTAAGGGTGGAACATCAAGAGCACTCCATCATCCTTCATGAAATTAGAGAAGATCAAAAAGTAATGAGGGAGGAGCAACAAAGACAAGGAAGAGACATAGAAGAGCTCAAGGACATCATTGGTTCCTCAAGAAGGAAACGCCACCATCACTAAGGTGGATTCATTCCTTGTTCTTGTTTATTCTGTTTTTCGTTTTCTATGTGATGTGCTTATCTATGTTTGTGTTTTCATTACATGATCATTAATAGTTAGTAACTATGCCTTAAAGTTATAAATGTCCTATGAATCCATCACCTCTCTTAAATGAAAAATGTTTTAATTCAAAAGAACAAGAAGTACATGAGTTTCGAATTTATCCTTGAACTTAGCTTAATTATATTGATGTGGTGACAATGCTTCTTGTTTTCTGAATGTATGCTTGAACAGTGCATATGTCTTTTGAAGTTGTTGTTTAAGAATGTTAAATATGTTGGCTCTTGAAAGAATGATGACTAGGAGACATGTTATTTGATAATCTGAAAAATCATAAAAATGATTCTTGAAGCAAGAAAAAGCAGCAAAGAACAAAGCTTGCAGAAAAAAAAAGGGCGAAAAAAAAATAGAAAGAAAAAGAAAAAGCAAGCAGAAAAAGCCAAAAGCTCTTAAAACCAAAAGGCAAGAGCAAAAAGCCAATAACCCTTAAAACCAAAAGGCAAGGGCAAATAAAAAGGATCCCAAGGCTTTGAGCATCAGTGGATAGGAGGGCCTAAAGGAATAAAATCCTGGTCTAAGCGGCTAAACCAAGCTGTCCCTAACCATGTGCTTGTGGCGTGTAGGTGTCAAGTGAAAACTTGAGACTGAGCGGTTAAAGTCAAGGTCCAAAGCAAAAAAAGAGTGTGCTTAAGAACCCTGGACACCTCTAATTGGGGACTTTAGCAAAGCTGAGTCACAATCTGAAAAGGTTCACCCAATTATGTGTCTGTGGCATTTATGTATCCGGTGGTAATACTGGAAAACAAAGTGCTTAGGGACACGGCCAAGACTCATAAAGAAGCTGTGTTCAAGAATCATCATACTGAACTAGGAGAATCAATAACACTATCTGAACTCTGAGTTCCTATAGATGCCAATCATTCTGAACCTCAATGGATAAAGTGAGATGCCAAAACTATTCAAGAGGCAAAAAGCTATAAGTCCCGCTCATATGATTGCAGCTATGTTTCATTGATAGTTTGGAATTTATAGTATATTCTCTTCTTTTTATCCTATTTGATTTTCAGTTGCTTGGGGACAAGCAACAATTTAAGTTTGGTGTTGTGATGAGCGGATAATTTATACGCTTTTTGGCATTGTTTTTAGTATGTTTTTAGTAGGATCTAGTTACTTTTAGGGATGTTTTCATTAGTTTTTATGTTAAATTCACATTTATGGACTTTACTATGAGTTTGTGTGTTTTTCTGTGATTTCAGGTATTTTCTGGCTGAAATTGAGGGACTTGAGCAGAAATCAGATTCAGAGGTTGAAGAAAGACTGCTGATGTTGTTGGATTCTGACCTCCCTGCACTCAAAGTGGATTTTCTAGAGCTACAAAACTCGAAATGGCGCGCTTCCAATTGCTTTGGAAAGTAGACATCCAGGGCTTTCCAGCAATATATAATACTCCATACTTTGGCCAAGAATAGATGACGTAAACTGGCGTTCAACGCCAGCTTTCTACCCAAATCTGGCGTCCAGCGCCAGAAAAGGAGCCAAAACCAGAGTTGAACGCCCAAACTGGCACAAAAGCTGGCGTTCAACTCCAAGGAGGACCTCTACACGTGTAACACTCAAATCCCAGCCCAAACACACACCAAGTGGGCCCAGGAAGTGGATTTATGCATCAATTACTTACTCATGTAAACCCTAGTGACTAGTTTATTATAAATAGGACCTTTTACTATTGTATTAGGCATCTTTGGATTACCTTATGATCCTTTGATCACGTTTTAGGGGGCTGGCCATCTCGGCCATGCCTGGACCTTCACTTATGCATTTTTAACGGTAGAGTTTCTACACTCCATAGATTAAGGTGTGGAGCTCTGCTGTTCCTCAAAGATTAATGCAAAGTACTACTGTTTTCTATTCAATTCTTCTTATTTCGCTTCTAAGATATCCATTCGCACCCAAGAACGTGATGAAGGTGATGATTATGTGTGACGCTCATCATCCTTCTCCCTTATGAACGCGTGCCTGACAAACACTTCTGTTCTACATGAAATTAGCTAGAATGAGTATCTCTTAGATCTCCTAACCAGAATCTTCGTGGCGTAAGCTAGAATGATGGCGGCATTCAAGAGAATCCGGAAGGTCTAAACCTTGTCTGTGGTATTCCGAGTAGGATTCAATGATTGAATGACTGTGACGAGCTCCTAACTCGCGATTGCAGGGCGTTAGTGACAGACGCAAAAGGATAGTAAATCCTATTCCAGCATGATCGAGAACCGACAGATGAATAGCCGTGCCGTGACAGGGTGCGTGAGCATATTATTCACTGAGAGGATAAGATGAAGCCATTGACAAGGGTGATGCCTCCAGACGATTAGCCGTGCCGTGACAGGGCATTGGATCATTTTCCTGAGAGATGACCGAAAGTAGCCATTGACAGTGGTGATGTATCACATAAAGCCAGCCATGGAAAGGAGTAAGACTGATTGGATGAAGATAGCAGGAAAGCAGAGGTTCAGAGGAACGAAAAGCATCTCCGTTCGCTTATCTGAAATTCCTACCAATGAATTACATAAGTATTTCTATCCCTTCTTTTATTTATTATTCGAAAACACCATTATCACTTTATATCTGCCTGACTGAGATTTACAAGGTGACCATAGCTTGTTTCATACCAACAATCTCCGTGGGATTCGACCCTTACTCACGTAAGGTATTACTTGGACGACCCAGTGCACTTGCTGGTTAGTTGTATCGAAGTTGTGAACCATGGTATTGGAACCATGTTCTTGGCGCCATTGCCAGGGAAAGAAAGAGCCATGAATTTTACATAAATAAAGTGTAATCACGATTATGCGTACCAAGTTGCTCACGTTGCCAGGGATTGTTTGAGCCTGGACATCACAATTTCGTGCACCAACTTGGAATATATGTTATACCTGGGTGCTCCAGTGTATTTATAGTAGTGTTGAGTGACCTTCGTTGAGATGAGTTAGTTATCTTATCTTATCTTGTGTGAGGTCACCTATCTTCTAGCCAGTCGCCTTTGGAGGGTGGGCTATAATCCTTTGCTTTGGGCCTGCTTGGGCCTCTATGGTAATTTGGCCGAGCTCTTTAGGAAGAGGTCGGTAGCGAGCCAACCTTATAAGAGGTCGGTCGTTCTTTCTTTGTCCAACTCGGATCGTATAGATCGACCTAGGGTATGAACAGTGCCCCTGCTTGAGCTCATAGCTTTCCATGAGACCGTGCTTTCTGAGCTTCGATCTCTTTGAGAAAGTCATGCTCAAGCATTTTGGTCCAATCTGTTCTTCTGTTTGCGAGTTTTTATGTTGTTTTTGAATGTGAAGCGTGTTTTGCTTCCACTCCTTTATTGCCGTGTTTGTTTCTTGAAGGGGTTACTTTCTTGGGAATACGCACGCGCCTTTATTGCCTATTGAATGGGATTTCATTTTGTTTTGCCGTTTCTTTTCCCTCTTTTGTTTGAAATAAGAGAAGAGGTTTTTGCTCTTAGTTTCAGTTTCCTTCTGCCTTCTGTTTCGTTTCGATCTTGTCCCTGAGCTCGTTTCTTTTTTGAAGTTTACTCTTGGATCGTTCGTGCGTTTCTTTTGCTCCAGGAAAAAAGCTTCCTTTCCTTTATCCTCTGTTTGCCCCAGCGTCCAAGATCATTCCTCTCTTGGATTTTTGGAGTTTTCATTCATCTTTGGTGAAGATTGTTCATGGCTTACTACTTGCTCATTTATCTTCTTCCGCAGGTTGGTGCTTTCGCTTCACGCCTTTTTTGCTTTACGCGTTTTGATCATCGTGCTTCTCTGTACTTTACTGTTGCATGCTTTTTTTGTGCAAAGTTTTGATCTTCCTGGTCTTTTTGAGAGCTTTCTGGTGATTACATTTCTTCAAAGTCGCGATCTTTTAGTCTTCATTGCTTGGTTTGGGGGAATGTAGACGCTTTAGGTGAATGATGCCAAGGCATCATAGGCTAGTTTCACTAGCATTTTTCTGTTAGTTTTAGTTGTTTTATGCATTTTCTTGAGCTTAAAGTAACCAAAAATGGTTAAATGAAGAACAAAGCAATGAACCATCCAAACAATATGATTTTGATGCAAATTCCATGAGTTTTAGCTATATTACTTAAATGCTATGAATGAAAGATTTCTCATGAAATTTTGCAAGACTTTGATGCAATTGTTTGGATGATTTCAGGGAAGAAGAGGCTAAGCAAGGAAGCAACAAAATCAATAAAGGAAGCTTGAACATCACATGTGGAGTTTAAGTTCCAGTTTAAGCCTAAACTGGAGCTTAAACGCCAAAATCATGAAGGATAAGAAATGCTGGGATTGAAGTTTAACCTCCAGTTTGACCTCAAACTGGAGGTTAAACGCCAGAATGATAAGCCTCACTAAAGAAGCATTCCACGTTTAACCTCCAGTTTGACCTCAAACTGGAGGTTAAACGCCAGAATGAGTATGCCACCCAGGGAGGAGTTCCACGTTTAACCTCCAGTTTGACCTCAAACTGGAGGTTAAACGCCAGAACCAGGAAGAGTACCAGGGAGCCATTCCACGTTTAAGCTCCAGTTTGACTCAAACTGGAGCTTAAACGTTCGAACCAGGTTGCTCTCCATCCACGTTTAACCTCCAGTTGAAACTGGAGTTAACGTGTTCGACACCTCCAGGGCCACCATTCTAAGCTTCCACGTTTAACCTCCAGTTTGACCTCAAACTGGAGGTTAAACGTGTTCGACCTCCAGTATGCCTCCACCCTTTTCCACGTTTAACCTCCAGTTTGACCTCAAACTGGAGGTTAAACGTGTTCGACCTCCAGGGCTGCCCTTCCTATCTCCACGTTTAAGCTTCAGTTTAACCTTAAACTGAAGCTTAAACGTGTTCGACTACATGACTCTCCAGGGCTACCTTCTTCCATTTCCACGTTTAAGCTTCAGTTTAACCTTAACTGAAGCTTAAACGTGCTTCTACAAATGGCCTCACTGGAAGTGTCTGGCGTTTAAGTTGCAGTTTAAGCTTAAACTACAACTTAAACGCCACTCTTGGAAAAGGTTTCTGGGCCAAAAATATTGTGATTTAAGTTAGTCTTTGAGCACAAAGATTAACTTAAACTTACTTTGGTATGAAACCCAATTGAATATCATGGTTTATGGGATTGGGCCTGAAGGATTGATGAGTTTGAAATCTCAATTTATTGAGTCATGTGTCATTATTTGATTATCACTAAGTTGGCTCAATAAATGTTACAGGATTTGGATCAACAACCTCATCAAGATTATGGATCATAAACCCAAGGCAAAAGGAAAGCAAGGAGAGGCCTCAAAGCCCAAGAAGCACAACTGAAGCTCAATATAGAAAGTGTATAAATAGGATAGAAGTTAAGTTAGAGGGACTTTTACTTTCACTTTTAGCTAGTTTTCCTTTTCTTTGTATTGAATTCAGAGCTATGATTCACTAAACCCCCTTTCATTGGGTTAGGGAGCTCTATTGTAATTCAATGAATCAATAATAGTTTATCTTCTTCTTCAATCTTTTCTCTTGAATTTTGTTAGAAAGCTTCTCGATCTAATTCCATTGAGTAGTTGTCTTGGGAAAGAAACTACTCATACTTGGAATCCTTCGGAGCCTTGGGAAAGGAATGGAGGATTCATGCTAGAGAAGCTTTCTCACAGTGGATTGGATTGGGGTTTGGATGGATATTGTGACATGTAATCCTACCAAATTGTGGTTCATGAAATTGTGTGGTATAATCAGTGATCAAGCATCATCTCTTCTTATGAACATTTAAACCAAGGGATTGGGAATTTGTTTGTTTTTAGAGAGCATTGGTGAGCCAAGGAATTGGGATCCAATCATATAAGATTGCCAAGCAAAATTCAATGAATGCATTGGTTGAGGAAGAGATATACATGTTTTGATTCGGAGATTTCAATATCTCCTAAACCCAATGAATTCCCCATTTCTGATTTCCACTTTCTCTTTACATTCAGCAATTCAATTCTTGCAATCACCCCCATTCCCTTTTAATTTCAGCAATTTACATTCTGCTCTTTAATTCATGCAATTTAAGATTCAGCCATTTAATTTCTTGTCATTTACTTTTCCCGCCAATTTTACATTCCGCAATCTCATCTCAATCTTGATTCCGCTCAACTAGAACACACTTCTAATCCGAATTGCTCAATCAACCAATCCTTGTGGGATTCGACCTCACTCTATTGTGAGTTTTTACTTGACGACGATAACCGGTGCACTTGCCGGAAGGAATTTTGCCGATCGTGCAATTTCCTAAATCGTAGCATAACTAGTTATGCGCATCAAGTTTATGGCGCCGTTGCCGGGGATTGGTTTTCGATTGACAATTCTCAAATTGGAAGCTAACTAGATTGAGCAATTTTCTCTTGCTTTGTTAATTCTGTTCTAGATACTTGTTGAATTTTAATTTCTGCACTTGGTTACATGCTTTCCTTCTTTATGCCTTTAAATTCATGCAACTAACTCACTGACTCACTAACTGTTTGAATTAATTCCTCAATTGAGTAACCATACTCTTCCAGTAACCAAGAGTATTTCACTTGTTTGTGTTTGAGCTGTGTTCTTGTATGACAGGTAGGAGAGGAGAGACATCAACTCCTCCATATACCGAACCAGAGAGGACCCTTCATAGACTTAGAAGGGAAGCAAGAGGGAAGAGAGTAGTGGGAGAAGAGGAATCTGAAGGAGAATCTGAGGACAATTTTGAGGAAGCTTTAGATCTCAACA
Organism: Arachis hypogaea; assembly: GCF_003086295.3. Lineage (NCBI taxonomy): Eukaryota > Viridiplantae > Streptophyta > Magnoliopsida > Fabales > Fabaceae > Arachis > Arachis hypogaea. The sequence goes on from NC_092051.1 coordinate 58,478,088, forward strand.
TGGATAGAGAAGTTCACAACCATGAGAGAGCTGATGGAAACGATGCCATCCCTGAGAGGAGGGTTCTTAGTTCATACATAAACCCAACCTCTGGGAATTGTGGTAGTAGCATCCAGAAACCACCCATTCAGGCCAACAATTTTGAGCTCAAGCCACAGCTAATATCACTTGTGGAAAATCATTGTTCCTTTGGAGGAAGTGCTAATGAAGACCCAAACCAACATCTCACAAAATTCCTGAGAATTTGTGACACTGTGAAGTCCAATGGAGTCCAGGAAGATGCCTATAAACTGCTTTTGTTCCCATTTTCACTTAGGGACAAAGCAGCTAAGTGGCTGGAATCATTCCCAAGGGGGAGTCTAACAACATGGGATGAGGTGGAAAGCAAGTTTCTGGCACGTTTCTACCCTCCACAAAAGGTCAATAGGCTTCGATCTGAGGTTCAGACTTTTAGACAACAAGATGGTGAAACTCTCTACGAGGCATGGGAGAGATTCAAGGACTTGACAAGGAAATGCCCACCAAACATGTTCCATGATTGGGTGCAACTGCACATCTTCTATGATGGGCTCTCTTATGAATCAAGGAAGGCTGTAGACCATTCATCAGGAGGTTCATTGAACAGGAAAAAGACTGTGGAAGAAGCCATTGAAGTGATCGAGACAGTGGCTGAGAATGAGTACTACTATGCATCAGAAAGGCACAACACTAAGGGAGTCATGGAGCTGAACCATGTTGATACAATTCTAGCCCAAAACAAGGTGTTTGCCAAGCAACTAGCAGAGCTTACCAGGCAATAGAAACAAAGCAAGTGGCTGCAATACACACACAAGATCAAGAGGAAGTAGGCATTGAAGGAGGTGATTGGGATGAGGTAACTATGTGGGAAACCAACAAAGGCAATCATATGATCCACATTCCAACACTTACAACCCAGGCTGGAGAAACCACCCAAACTTTGGGTGGGGAAACCAACAAACCCAACCACAAAACCACAAACCTTACAACCACAACCAACAAAACAATTCCACATACCAAAACTCCAACCAAAGATCATACCAAGCCACACAAAACACTTACCCCCAATCATCATATCATGGCCAAAATAATCAACATACCCAACCTAATCCGAACCAACAATTTCAAGATCAATTGAACCGGATAGAAGGAATTATGGCAACCATGAGTCAAGACATCATTGAACTGAAGAGCTTCAGGGATGATGTGAGAACTACCTTAAGAAACCATGGTGAAAAACTCAAAGGATGGAATCTCAAGTAGGAGAGCTATCTCAACAGGCACCCAAATCAACTGCAGTGTTCCCTAGTGACACAGAAAAGAATCCTAAAGGGGAACAAAAGAGAGTAAGATGGGAAGAATGCAAGCCATCACCATAATGAAGGAAGTCTCAGAAGAAGAAGGAATCAGGCCCTCAGAGCAGGAACCAGAAATCTTGAAGGAAGGTGTGGAAGAAGTTAAGCAGGAAGGTGGAACTGAGCAAGCCAAGGAACTGCAAAAAGGCATGATGGAAATATACCAACCAAAAGCACCATTTCCTGAGAGGTTAGGAGGAGGTGAAAAAAGGAAAACCTACTCAAGGTTTCTAGAGACATTTAACTCTCTTCATGTCAATATTCCCTTTCTTGAGATTCTTCATCAAATGCCCACACACATCAAGTATTTAAAGGAATTGTTAAGCAAAAAAGAGTTTTGAAGGGAGGACAAACAGTAACAATGAACAAAGAATGCAGTGCTCTCATCAAGAAGGACACACTCTCTAAGAAAACGGACCCAGGAAGTTTTCATATCCCTTGCATCATAGGGGAAACAAAAATTGACAGAGGATTCTGTGATCTAGGAGCTAGCATAAATGTGATGCCTCTAACTCTTATGAAGAGGCTACAACTGAATGAGGTGAGATCCACTGATGTAATCATACAACTGGCTGACAAAACTCAGAAGCAAGCTGAAGGGGTAGTTGAAAATGTGCTGGTGAAAGTGGGGGATTATTATTTCCCACAGACTTTGTCATTGTGGACATGGAGGAAAGCTACTTACACCCTATCATTCTGGGCAGACCATTTCTAGCCACTACTAGAGCGCTCATAGATGTAGAACAAGGAGAGCTAATTCTGAGAATACATGATGAACAGCTCATTTTTAAAGTCTTCAAACCTGCATCTGAGCCTGAACCAGAACCTGAAAAGCCTAAAGATGATAGTAGCCATCCGTGTTTGGAGGAAAGTAATCCAGCAGCTGAGACTCTAAAACAGTCATTGGAAGGCAAACAAGAGTTGCAAGAGTTAGAGCCACAAGAATCAGTGGAAACAGATCAGAAGGATCCTCCTGACATAAAGGTCAATGAAGAAATCCTCAAGAGAAAGGGAAGAGTGATAGGGAGATTGCCAAGAGGATGGAGAAACAAGAAAATTCCCACTGAAGGTTTTTCTCCGGGAGATAACGTGATATCAAGTCATTATCTGCCAATCCCACCTGGCCTCAAAACCATTCCTTCCCAGCTCCCTCAAGTGTTCACAATCAGGAAAGTTCTTTCTATGGAACATTTAGAGTCATGAATGAATCAAGTGGGGACGTTTTCATAGTGAGAGGAGAAGACGTCAAGCACTACAATCCACCCTAACAAGGGACAACCGTCAAGCTAGTGACGTTAAAGAAGCGCTTCATGGGAGGCAACCCATTTTTTTTAGTATCCTTAATCTTTAGTGCTTTGCTTTACATCTAATAAACATGGTTTCTTATGCATGAACTTGAATCCTCAGGCAACTATTGATTAAGTGCACTAAACCGTGCATGTAAATTACAGTTGGTCTCTAAGTTTGGTGTGCCTGATGGCACTCCCAAATCTTACTCAAATTGAATTCCATCTTTCATTCAAGGTGCACAACCAAACATTAAGTTTGGTGTTCTTTTTGAACACAGTTTATGAAAAGCAAGAAGTTCCTCTGGATTTCAAAATTCATGACAAGTATACCATTCACATGTTTAATGCTTTAGTTTCAATTACTTAGGGTAGTCACTTTGTTTAGAATCAAAGAGCCAAGGTGACTATGATTTATTAGAAATATGCACACTCATTAAGGACAACCAATATGGATTTCATGTCATCAGGAGACTTAACCAAAAACTAAGTTTGGTGTCCAAATAATAAGTGTGCATACATGTAGAAGTCACGGCTATAAGCTCATAAAGACAAGCATTGATTTACATGTGCAAATACTATTCATAATTCACATGGACCGAAAAATGATAGCAAATTTGTTTGTTTGTGCAGGTACAAAAGAAAAGACAAAAATGGAGGAAAAAGACAAAGGGAGGTACGTGCTTGGTCAAAAAGAAAATCCACAAATCTTTGAAACTAACACATGGGAAAAGGAAGTTCTGCAAGAAAAGAAAGCTACATGTACAACCTAATGCATCCAGAATACTTCCAAGAAAATGAAAAGCCAATCGTCCTTATCTACAATTCATATATTTACCATCAAGCCACCCTTCACAAACCACCCTAGCCGTTCATTTTTCACTCATGGGCACTATAAAGAACCACTTGGGGAACGAGTCCCACACCACCAATTCTCCTTCATACACATTTTCCTTCATCACAGCATAACTATCTCTTGCCGAAAACAACCTCACCACACCTCCAACAACACTTCTTGCTTCACCTTGTCAACTTTAGCTTGTCACTTACCAAAACTAAAAAAAACCAATGGCAGCTTCATCTAGCCACAAAAGAAGAAAAGACAAGCAGCCAATGGAGGAAAACAGGGAATTGATGCATGGAGATACAGATCAGTGTTCCATGAGATTCAAGCCGAATGGATGAGACCTAAAACGGTACTAGCTGAGGTTCCCTTTGACCTTGAAAAGGATGAGTTCCCAGGTGTTTGGGAAAAGATCAAAAAGAGGAAGTGGGAGCTCCTAACTAAGCCAATCACTAGAATCAACATCAACTTGGTGAAAGAGTTTTATGCAAATGCAGTAAGGGAGGATCAAACCAAGAACCCCACATACAAAAGCTATGTGAAAGGGGTGGAAGTTGACTTCAGTCCTAAAGCAATCATGAAAACTCTTGGCCTGAAAAACATACATTTCAGCCAAGCAAGTTATGAAGAAAGGATGATAGGAGAACCTGACTATACAACTATTGCTGAAGACCTTTGTGCCATCAGAGCTGAATGGGTGAGAAAAACAAGAGGGGCTCCAAGAGTCTTGAGAAGGGGAGACCTAACACCTGAAGCTAAAGGGTGGTATGCAATAGTTAGGAGATCCATCCTACCCACTGCAAACTCTTCAGAAATAGTCCCTAAAAGAGCCATCTTGCTACATTGCATTATGGTTGGAGGAGAGATCAAAGTTCATAAACTCATTGCTGAACAGATACAAGAGTTTAGTGAGAAAAGTGACCCTGAATCCTGGCTCCACTTCCCTAGCACTATCATTAGACTATGCATCGATGCCCAAGTACCACTTGAGGATGAAAGACCTAATTGGCTATATCCTGGACTGGCCATAACTGCGCACAGAATGACTCTTGGCCCAACTCCTCCAAGACATACAAGAAGAAGAAATGAAGAAGGGCAACAAGTGGAAGCCGAGCAAGAAGCAGAACAAGAAAGACAGGAAGGAGAAGATAGAGAAGAAGAGCAAGAAGAGCAAGCAACTCCTGAAAGAAGACAACGGATTCCCAGAGACCCCATGGATATGAGCAGAATGCAGGAATTCATGGAAGGAATGTCTCAACAATACATGAGGTCTCAGGAGAGACAAGAGGACTTTCATCTAAAAATGATGGATATGCAAAGGAACTTTGAATCAAGATTCTTCGATCTGCAAAGGGAACAAAATTTACACTTACAGGAATCCTTCAGCCACATATGCCAACACCAAGATGCCAATGTCTTGGCAATCAAGGAAGCCACCACTTTACAGAATGCAAGATACTCAGTCCAAGCTGATTACAACATCAGTTCGCAAATCAAGCTTAACTACATAGGGGAACATCTACACAAGATGGACCCAGCATTCCCAGCTTATGATGAGTATTTCAAAGGGAGGAAAGAAGGAGAAATAAACAAGGCAATGATCCTTGAAAAAGGAGTGGAAGAAACGATGAAAAAGGCTGGATTCTGGAAAAAGCTCATAAGAAAAGACAAGGGAGGCACAAGTGGTCAAAAAGAGGCAGGAAGCAAGAAGAAGCAGGATCCCAAGAATTAAGAAGAACCAAGCAATAAATAAGAGGTGGTCTCGTTCCTTAATAATCAAATGATAATTGGTGAATTGTCTTTATGAACGTGTTTTCATCATAAGTCATTTAAGTGTTATGTGGAGTTTTTTTTTTTTTTTTTTTTTTATGAGTCGTTTTTTTTAGTATGTGTGTTTGTTAAGTGCTTTGAATAAAGTGAATGCCTGGATGTTTGGATATAACTTCACCTTCTTAAACAAGTGCGTGCCATGCTTGTTCTGTTTCCAAAAATAAAAGAAAAGTTTGAACAAAAGTAACTTGGCTAAATTAGTGACAAATCAAGTAGAATTAAGTGGTGGTATGCATGCTTGATTGTTTAGTCAGATCACTAAAATTAGAGTGTAGAATTATCATTTTTTTTTTATGTAGAAAGTGAACATTGTCTATGGATCTTGATGAATAAATGTCTTTGGCCATGAAAAAGAAAGAAAAAGAAAAACAAAAAGCCACGGAAAAAGGCAACCAAAAAGCAAAAAAAAATTGAGAAAATAAGCTAGGTACCAATGGTTTGAACTTCTGAGACAAATGCCTGTGGTGTTTATGTATTAAGGATATGCTTGGATGAATAGGTTCTGAGGAGTGTTTCAACACTTGGTAACTTGGGTTAACTAACCCGGGATTATCAACCAAAAGTCCATTATCAAGAGCAACCTAAATACAAAACATTTAGTCACACAAAGAGGTGCTGGGCACCAATGTCTCAAGAAGAAATGTGAACTAAAATGCCTAAGGTGGATATGTGTAGTGCACTGATAAGAAAAAGAAAACGCCAAAGGCTTGTGCAACACATGACACTAAGCAAACAAGGAGCAAAAGAAGCTCTAAGAAAAAGAGAAGAAAAACAAAGAAGAGAAAAGTGCCAAAGACATAAGAATAACAAGAGGCCATAGCAATTTTTGATGGATGCGATGAAAAAGTGATAATCCTACCTGATAAGTATGAAAAAGTGATGCTGCAACTTTCTGCATAAAACCCTTCTGATGAACTTCAAATGCTTGCTAATATAGCCAATGTAATTGCTTTCTGTTTCATACTTTCTTCTCAAATAACTCAGGACTTGCTTAGGGACAAGCAAGTATTAAGTTTGGTGTTGTGATGCCAAGGCATCATAGGCTAGTTTCACTAGCATTTTTCTGTTAGTTTTAGTTGTTTTATGCATTTTCTTGAGCTTAAAGTAACCAAAAATGGTTAAATGAAGAACAAAGTAATGAACCATCCAAACAATATGATTTTGATGCAAATTCCATGAGTTTTAGCTATATTACTTAAATGCTATGAATGAAAGATTTCTCATGAAATTTTGCAAGACTTTGATGCAATTGTTTGGATGATTTCAGGGAAGAAGAGGCTAAGCAAGGAAGCAACAAAATCAATAAAGGAAGCTTGAACATCACATGTGGAGTTTAAGTTCCAGTTTAAGCCTAAACTGGAGCTTAAACGCCAAAATCATGAAGGATAAGAAATGCTGGGATTGAAGTTTAACCTCCAGTTTGACCTCAAACTGGAGGTTAAACGCCAGAATGATAAGCCTCACTAAAGAAGCATTCCACGTTTAACCTCCAGTTTGACCTCAAACTGGAGGTTAAACGCCAGAATGAGTATGCCACCCAGGGAGGAGTTCCACGTTTAACCTCCAGTTTGACCTCAAACTGGAGGTTAAACGCCAGAACCAGGAAGAGTACCAGGGAGCCATTCCACGTTTAAGCTCCAGTTTGACTCAAACTGGAGCTTAAACGTGTTCGATAGCTTTTCTACTCCAGGGTTGCTCTCTCCATCTCCACGTTTAACCTCCAGTTTGACCCCAAACTGGAGGTTAAACGTGTTCGACACCTCCAGGGCCACCATTCTAAGCTTCCACGTTTAACCTCCAGTTTGACCTCAAACTGGAGGTTAAACGTGTTCGACCTCCAGTATGCCTCCACCCTTTTCCACGTTTAACCTCCAGTTTGACCTCAAACTGGAGGTTAAACGTGTTCGACCTCCAGGGCTGCCCTTCCTATCTCCACGTTTAAGCTTCAGTTTAACCTTAAACTGAAGCTTAAACGTGTTCGACTACATGACTCTCCAGGACTACCTTCTTCCATTTCCACGTTTAAGCTTCAGTTTAACCTTAACTGAAGCTTAAACGTGCTTCTACAAATGGCCTCACTGGAAGTGTCTGGCGTTTAAGTTGCAGTTTAAGCTTAAACTACAACTTAAACGCCACTCTTGAAAAAGGTTTCTGGGCCAAAAATATTGTGATTTAAGTTAGTCTTTGAGCACAATTATTAACTTAAACTTACTTTGGTATGAAACCCAATTGAATATCATGGTTTATGGGATTGGGCCTGAAGGATTGATGAGTTTGAAATCTCAATTTATTGAGTCATGTGTCATTATTTGATTATCACTAAGTTGGCTCAATAAATGTTACAGGATTTGGATCAACAACCTCATCAAGATTATGGATCATAAACCCAAGGCAAAAGGAAAGCAAGGAGAGGCCTCAAAGCCCAAGAAGCACAACTGAAGCTCAATATAGAAAGTGTATAAATAGGATAGAAGTTAAGTTAGAGGGGACTTTTACTTTCACTTTTAGCTAGTTTTCCTTTTCTTTGTAATTGAATTCAGAGCTATGATTCACTAAACCCCCTTTCATTGGGTTAGGGAGCTCTATTGTAATTCAATGAATCAATAATAGTTTATCTTCTTCTTCAATCTTTTCTCTTGAATTTTGTTAGAAAGCTTCTCGATCTAATTCCATTGAGTAGTTGTCTTGGGAAAGAAACTACTCATACTTGGAATCCTTCGGAGCCTTGGGAAAGGAATGGAGGATTCATGCTAGAGAAGCTTTCTCACAGTGGATTGGATTGGGGTTTGGATGGATATTGTGACATGTAATCCTACCAAATTGTGGTTCATGAAATTGTGTGGTATAATCAGTGATCAAGCATCATCTCTTCTTATGAACATTTAAACCAAGGGATTGGGAATTTGTTTGTTTTTAGAGAGCATTGGTGAGCCAAGGAATTGGGATCCAATCATATAAGATTGCCAAGCAAAATTCAATGAATGCATTGGTTGAGGAAGAGATATACATGTTTTGATTCGGAGATTTCAATATCTCCTAAACCCAATGAATTCCCCATTTCTGATTTCCACTTTCTCTTTACATTCAGCAATTCAATTCTTGCAATCACCCCCATTCCCTTTTAATTTCAGCAATTTACATTCTGCTCTTTAATTCATGCAATTTAAGATTCAGCCATTTAATTTTCTTGTCATTTACTTTTCCCGCCAATTTTACATTCCGCAATTCTCATCTCAATTCTTGATTCCGCTCAACTAGAACACACTTCTAATCCGAATTGCTCAATCAACCAATCCTTGTGGGATTCGACCTCACTCTATTGTGAGTTTTTACTTGACGACGATAACCGGTGCACTTGCCGGAAGGAATTTTGCCGATCGTGCAATTTCCTAAATCGTAGCATAACTAGTTTATGCGCATCAGGCTGCTAACGTGGTTCTTCCTTGCTTCCTTTGTCCTGAAATCAAGCAATAAAGTGCATCAAAGTTCTAGTCCAAGTTATGAGATATGCATCATCCAATTTGTCATTCAATTTATGCATAATTCTCATTAATTCATATAAAAATCACAATGTTTTCTTGAATCAAGATGTAAGTGAAATTCTACCCAAAACTTGCTTATTTCCTAAGAAAGTGCATGAAACTACCCTAAAACCATAAAGAAAAGGTCAGTGAAACTAGCGAAAATGCCCTGGCATCAGAACGTTAGTGGCACTTACTTTTACCACTAACGTTGGAGTTCTACTTCTCTTCCACGTTAGCTTCCACGTTAACATAGTTAACGTGGCAACTGACGTGGGCTATGATGGCTCACGAAGGCGTTATTGGCAATCACTTTTCTCATTAACGTTGCAAGCTAGCCTTCATTTCACGTTAGTGGTCACGTTAGCTAGACTAACGTGGCTAGTAACGTGGTTCTTCCTTGCTTCCTTTGTCTTGAAATCAAGCAATAAAGTGCATCAAAGCTCTAATCCAAGTTATGAGACATGCATCATTCAATTTGTCCTTTAATTCATGCATAATTCTCATGAAGTCATGCAAAATTCACAATGTTTGCTTGAATCAAGATGTAAGTGATTATTTAACCAAAACTTGCTTATTTCCTAAAAAAATGCATGAAATTACCTTAAAACCATAAAGAAAAGGTCAGTGAAACTGGCCAAAATGCCCTGGCATCTTAGTTAGATTAGAAATGCATGCTAGTAGTTGATTTAGGTGGTTAGGTAGCTAGGATGTGGTTAGTGGATTTAGGTCTGATAATTGCTCTGTTCTTGCTATCTGAAATGGTTAATTCATCTCTGTTTGTGCTAATAATTTGACCCTGTGCTAAATTGCTTTGCTTGATGTTGTTATATGGGTTTAAATTACTATTACTGCTATGTTAATGTTTCATTGATTTACTTTGGTGCTAAACTGGTTTATTGCCGCTATTGAGTCTTATCTGAAATTGCTACTGCTAGCTTATTGAATGGTTCATGTTGCTATTTTTCTGGAATTTACTTTGAATCCTCCACTACTCCATTCCAATTTCCAATTCAATCCCGCACTTACATGTTCGAACTCAACCGTGCTTCCTGTTGCTTAACTCAGTGTTTTGCTATTGTTTTGGTTTATAATCTGCCTTGAGTTTATATGGATTGAATGGTCTGCTCATGTTTGAAAATACCCCTTTGGTTTATATGACATTTTAGTTGCTGATTCTGTTTGAAATCGAGTTGAATTGTTGATTTGCTGCTGTTTATTTTTTTTCAGGAACGCTCACATTACTGTCGGAATGCTGCCCAATTTTTCTGAAAACTGTTTTCCTCAACTTCCACTCATGGATTGACTTACGTACTTTTGATTTGTGATTTATTTGGTTTAAACCAAAACCAATTCATGGGATGATGGGTTAGTATTTCCACTCCTTTTGGTTCCCTTCTTATTTGAATTGCATTGTTGATGATTTTCTTCTTTTCATTACATGATTTATCATCAATAATCTGCGTTATATTCTTGAATGTGAGCTTGCTTGTTCTTAAACCTTTTGAACTTCTTTTACTTAGGAACTACATTGCCATGCCACTAATTCTAACCTACTTCTCTAACTTTTAACTAACTTGACATTTTCACTTTTCTTTTTCGTTTTCACCTTTTTTTCAAACTAACTCTTTTAATCCCTTTCAAGGCATGTTAATTGTTATTTCTTTATGGATAAGAATTATAGATTTCATTGTATAAATTCTTAGATTGTGATTTTTGATTGACTTATTTGAATCCTACATTTCTTTTAGTCCAAGGTTTTATCTCTTGATGACTCACTTCATGCTTTAGCTTTCATTCCTCTTCTGCCTGTCTACTGCTTGTGATGCTTGCATATTCTTTGCTTTTTTATTTCTCTGCTTTAATTTGATAATTTGTATCCTAGAAATTCTATTTTTCAGGATGTCCGACAGGAAAGGAAAAGGCAAGGCTACGGCCAACACCAGTAAGAGGAAAAGAGGACAGTCCTCCGTTGCTCTAGCAGATGTTCTATCGGATGAATCATGGCGTGAAAAGAACTTCACTGAGCAAGAAAAAGCTGATCAAATTGTTCCGGCTAATGACCCAGTTAAATTTGCAAATCTTTATTGTGAACTTAAGTTTCCGATCTTTGCGGAAAAAATCCACCTCTACTTGGAAAGGACGCTCAAAATACCAACCAAATTAAAGAAGTACACTCCAGAACAGATCAAATAGAGAGGTTGGGTATTTCTGGAGTGGGATCTGACAGAAGTAAACGCATCATGGGTGCGTGAGTTCTATTGTAACTATTATAAGATGACCGTTGATGATGTGCAGCTTAGGGGCAAGCAGATCTTGGTCACAGAGGAGGCGATAGAGGATATCCTCCACTTTCAGCCTAATTCAGATGATACAGATGGTTATCAAAAGGCTGAGGAGTCTATTAGATTCATAAGTTTTGATTGGGATGCTGTCAAGCGTACCATAGCCATTGATCTTGCTATTCCATGGGCTATGGGTAAGTCAAAGGTAACTCCCAGGGGTATCAAGATTATTTATCTCAATGATGAGGCTAGGCTGTGGCAGCAAATACTGAGTAAATATGTTATGCCTAGTACTCACGAGTCAAAGGTATCGACTGCCATGATCATCCTTATTTGGTGCGTTATGGAAAGAAAGGACCTATACTTTCCACAGTTCATCAGAAAGTACATGTCTCGAGTTCATGTCAGAGGCACCCTGCCATTTCCTTATCTGATCACCCAGTTGGCTCGTCGAGCTGAGGTACCTTGGGAGCTTGAGGATGAGAAACCACCGATTGCTGACTGCAAGAAGGTCATTCTGCACGGCAATCGGTTCAGACCTCTAGGCCACAGACTTCCTATTTCTGCTACTTCTACTGATGCAGCCACATCCTCAACAGCAACTGCAGCACCACTTGCTTCCCTAGTGATGGGAAAATTTGTGGAAAACTGAATCTTCCAAAATACCCAAAACTAACCGGCAAGTGTACCGGGTCGCATCAAGTAATAAAAACTCACGGGAGTGAGGTCGATCCCACAGGGATTGAAGGATTGAACAATTTTAGTTTAGTGGTTGATTTAGTCAAGCGAATCAAGTTTTAGTTGGGTGATTTGTGATTTGCAGAAATTAAATTGCATGGGAGTAAAGAGAACAGGGAATTAAAGTGCTGAATCTTAAAGAACAAGAAATTAAATAGCAGAAACTTAGAATGCAAGAAATGTAAATTGCGGAATCTTAAAGTGCAAGAAATGTAAACGGCTGGAATTATAAAGGGAATTGGGGAATGGATTTGCAGAATTTAAACAAAGAGAAGTTGAATTGCATTAAACAGAAGAGTAAAAGGGAATTGGGATTGAAGCGGATCTTGAAGCAGTAAAGTAAATGAACATTAAAAGCAAGAAACAAAATGTAAATTGGGAATTTAGATCTCAGGGCCCAGAGACTAGAAAACCAAGTCTAGATCTCAATGCCTTCCTAGATCCAACAAGAACAATTTCAAGGGAATTGTAAATTGCAAGGAAAGTAGATGAGAAGTAAGTAACGGAGACAGAAATTTAAATTCAGTAAATAAGCAGAGAGATCCAAGGATGAGATTGAAACAGAATTTCTTCAAATCTCCAACCCAAGATCCAAGACAAGTGTAATTGAAATTGAAAGCAATAAAACTAAGAGGAAGAGGAATGAATTCTCCTTCCCCAAGACAAAGAAATTAAAGATCACTCCAAGTAGCTCAAAACCCAAAAGCTCTCTCCCAAAATCACTCAGTAAAAACTCAAAAGGAAAAAAGCTCTCTAAAAACTTCAAATCCTAAGCTATTTATACACTTTCTTCCAATGATCATTAAGCATTGAATTGGGCCTTTAGTCTTGATGGAATTGGGTTGATAGTAGCCTCCGTTGATTGCTCTTGGTGTTGGGAAGAAATCCATTAGTGAAACGGGCCATGAGTCATTCACGTTTGAGCCAACGTTTGAGTCAAACGTTGACTCAAACGTTACTTGAGTGAAATTATGCAGCATAGGCCATTTGCTGTCATCCACGTTTGAGCTAACGTTTGAGGTCAAACGTGAGCTCAAACGTGGTTCTTCCCTCTTGCATGCTTCTTGGGGCTACTTTGTCCTCTTGTTGTGTTGCCAATTTTTGTGCCCAATAGAGACTATTATATATGGTTGCAAAGCTCTGAATGTCAGCTTTCTAACCCACTTGGAATCACCTCAATTGGACATCTACAACTCAAGTTATTCTTGTTTGAAGTGTGCCCCCTTCATGCTGTTTGGCGCCAACGTTTGACCTCACGTTTGAGTCAAACGTTGGCTCAAACGGTGCTGCCTCCAGGGATGCCATTTCTCTTCTCTTTGGCGCCAACGTTTGACCTCACGTTTGAGGCAAACGTTGGCGCAAACGTTGCCTTCCCAGGAGCTTCAATTCTCTTCTCTTTTGGAGCCAACGTTTGGCCTCACGTTTGAGGCAAACGTTGGCTCAAACGTTGCCTTCCATGAGCTTCATTCTTCAGCCAACGTTTGACCTCAACGTTTGAGGCAAACGTTGGCTTTCCCCAGGGTGTTCTTCAACTGCTACTCACGTTTGAGTTGACGTTTGACTCAAACGTTAGCTCAAACGTGAATTCCATTTTCTTAAACCCATTCTTGCAACCTTCTTCCATAATGTGGGCACATCTTTTGTTTCCTTTCTTCACCTACAAGTAATCAAAACAACCAATCAAAGTATCACAAAATTCACAAGGTTTATAAATCAATTAGTTATCAACTAAAGTTGGCTTGAATCTCATGATTTTGTATCAATTAAGAGGTGGTTGCTTGAATTAAGGAAACCATGCAATTCCAATCCAAATGGCTAATTTATAATACAAGAAAGTGCATAAAACTAAGTGAAATCAAAAGAAAAAGACTAGTTAAAATAGGCTAAGATGACTTGTCATCACAACACCAAACTTAAAGCTTGCTTGTCCTCAAGCAAGAAATGAATTATTATGAAGAAAAGATGAAATGGAAGAGGATGTTCATGCTAGCAGAGTATTATTGATAGTTCATGGGGTTTTGTGTGGATTATACAAATACTCACTTCTTATTGACTCCTAGGCCTAGAAAGTCTCCTTCAAGCTTCAAGTGACATATTGCTATGACCTCTCATTATTCCTTTATCCTTGGCTATTACTTTGTTCATAAGCTTTATTTGAGTGTCATGTGTAGCAAGTCCATTTTCTTTTCTTTATACTTGACACATTATTCACCATAGACACTTGGCTCACATTCCTTCTTAAAACATTGATGCCCAGCACCTCTTTGGGTTACTAAATGCCTTGTAGATAGGTTGCTCTTGATAGTGGACTTTCAGCTGATGATCCCGGATTAGTTAACCCAAGTCACCGAGTGTTGATGCACTCCTAAGAGCTTACTAATCCAAGCAGATCCTAGTACTAAGACATCACAGGCATATATTTTACAGTTCAAGCTATTGGTGTCCAGCTTTGTTTCTTTTTGTTCTGCCACTTTTTGGCTATCTTTTTTCTTTTTTTCCTCCTTTTATTTTTCTTTCTAACCAAGGAATTTAATTCAATTGAGATTCATAGACAGTAGGCCACTCTTTACTTAGAAGGGGATATTCTGGCTCTTTATTCATTAAAAGTGAGTTTTTATACAATCACACACATACCACCACTTACTTTTATTCTACTTCTATCTAACAGAGACTATCTTGCTTCACATTCAAACTGTTCTTTTATTGAATTTAAAGATGCAGAGGACAACACATGCTTCTTGTCAAGTGAAAATGAACACACAAGCACACACATAAACTAGCCTACTTATTTTAAAAGAAACGAAAATGAAATACAGACTACTACACTAACAGTTACTATTAAGATGGGCATATTCACACTTCCAATTTAGAGTAATTCAATGCTGATGGAGTTAAGTGACAATACAACCTCTTGGTGGCTTCTTCTTCCTTTTTTTTTTCAGCTAATAGTGTGTAGTCCTCCCAAGAAAGTGATTGAATTCCTGCAGTGTTAATGGAAGTTCCTTGTTTCTCAAGCCCTTAGATGACTGGTTAGTGTGCAAGACTTTCTTGTAGGCGTTTGAACTTACTTTGGTGTGTGAACACCAAACTTAGTCCCTTGCCATGTTTCTTATGCATAACCATATGTGAAAGCCTAAGTCTTTGCTAAAGATAACAAAACTAAAAACTAGAAACAGACAATGATTAAATGATTTATCAGATTGCTTGGAGCTAGTAACCCTTTGTGCAGAAGGTGAGAATGTGTTTTTAAGTGAGATTTTGGTGGAACACCAAACTTAGAATCCTTTATTCTCCCTTAAATTATTTTGGTGTGAAACACCAAACTTAGCTCCTTGCAATACATACCAATCATTTAACCTTTTATTGAAGTAACTAAAGAAAACTACCTCAGGTTGGGTTGCCTCCCAACAAGCGCTCTTTTCTTGTCACTAGCTTGACACCTTTCAATTCTTTTTAAGAGGGCTGTAGGTGTTGAACCTCTTTTTCCTTAACCCATTGTCCTCCCAAGTACAGCTTTGCTCTGTGACCATTTACTGTGAATTGATTCTTCGTTGCCTCATCTAGCAGTTCAATATTCCCATAGGGAAAAATCTTTGTCACCAAGTATGGGCCAGTCCACTTAGACTTCAGTTTTCCAGGGAAGATTTTAAGCCTCGAATTATACAGGAGCACTTGCTGTCCTGGCTTAAATTCCTTCTTTGTGATCTTCTTGTCATGCCACTTCTTATCTCTCTCCTTGTATATCTTCGCACTTTCATAAGCTTCTAGTCTAAATTCATCCAACTCATTTAGTTGTAACAACCTTTTTTCTCCTGCAGCTTGGGGATCAAGGTTGAGGAGTTTAGTGGCCCAGAAAGCTCTGTGCTCAAGCTCTACAGGGAGTTGGCAGGATTTGCCATACAATAGCTGAAAGGGTGACTTGCCAATAGGAGTTTTAAAAGCTGTCCTATACGCCCACAATGCATCCTCTAGCTTTCTAGCCCAATCTTTTCTTGTGATTCCCACTGTTTTCTCTAGGATCTTCTTTAATTCTCTATTTGCAAGTTCAGCTTGGCCGTTGGTCTGAGGATGGTAAGGTGTGGCTACTTTGTGAATTACTCCATACTTGTGGAGGAGTTTCTCCATTTGTTTGTTGCAAAAGTGACTACCACCATCACTAATAAGACCCTTTGGCACTCCATACCTAGTGAAAATGTGTTTTTTTAGGAATTGGAGGACAATCTGTGCATCACAAGTGGTTGTGGCTATGGCTTCCACCCACTTTGAGACATACTCCACTGCTACCAAGATGTATCTAAAAGAATAAGAAGGAGGAAAAGGCCCCATGAAATCAATTCCCCATAGATCGAACAATTCTAATTCTAAGATAAAGTTTTGAGGCATCTCATTCCTTTTTGTTAATCCTCCTGCTTTCTGGCATTCATTACATTGGTGTACATATTCTCTGGCATCCTTGAAGATAGTTGGCCAATAGAAGCCACTCTGCAGTATTTTTGCGGCTGTTTTTTCTGGGCCAAAGTGTCCACCATAAGCTGAACCATGACAATGCCACAAGATGTCCCTAATTTCACTTTCGGGAACACACCTTCTGATTACTCCGTCAGAGCATCTTTTGAACAAGAAGGGTTCATCCCATGAAAATTTCCTTGCTTCGTTGATCAACTTCTTCACTTGTTGCTTAGAGAAATCTTGTGGTATCTTCCTTCCCACTTTGTAATTTGCTATGTCAGCAAACCAAGGTGCTTGCTGGATTTGCAAAAGGTACTCATCTGGGAAGTTTTCATTTATGGGCTGGGATGCTTTTTGACTTGTTTCATGTGGTAACCTTGACAGATGATCAGCGATCTGATTTTCAGCGCCCTTCCTATCTCTTATCTCTATATCAAATTCTTGTAGGAGCAGTATCCACCTGATGAGTCTTGGTTTAGCATCCTGCTTTGACATCAAATACTTAAGTGCAGCATGATCAGTGTAAACCACAACTTTGGATCCTACTAGATATGATCTAAACTTATCAAACGCGTAAACTACAGCTAGCAATTCTTTTTCTGTTGTGGTGTAATTTCTTTGGGCCTCATTCAACACTTTACTTGCATAATATATGACATGATGCAAATTTCCCTTCTTTTGCCCAAGTACAGCACCAATTGCAAGGTCACTTGCATTACACATGAGTTCAAAAGGTAATTCCCAATCTGGAGGTGTGATGATTGGTGCTGTTGTGAGTCTATTTTTTAAAGTTTCAAAGGCATGCTGGCAGTTTCCATCAAAAATAAAAGGGTTATCAAGCATTAAAAAATTACTCAAAGGTTTGGCTATTTTTGAAAAGTCCTTGATAAACCTTCTGTAAAATCCGGCATGCCCCAAGAAACTTCTAACAGATTTCACATTAATTGGTGGAGGGAGTTTTTCTATGATCTCAACCTTTGCCTTATCAACCTCTATCCCTTTTTTTGAAACTTTATGGCCAAGAACAATCCCTTCGGGTACCATGAAATGGCATTTCTCCCAGTTTAAAACCAAATTAGTTTCTTGGCACCGTTTCAAGGCAAGGGTTAAATGGTTTAGGCAAGCATTGAAATTATCACCAAAAACAGAGAAGTCATCCATGAAAACTTCTAAAAATTTTTCGACCATATCAGAGAAAATGGAGAGCATACACCTTTGAAATGTGGCAGGGGCGTTGCAGAGCCCAAAGGGCATCCTCCGATATGCAAAAACTCCAAATGGACATGTAAAGGCAGTTTTCTCTTGGTCCTTGGGGTTTGGAATTGTGTCGCTGGGCAGTGAGTTTGAAGGTCTCTCAACAGATACTTGCTTGGAGAGTTGCCCCATCTGTCTCTCTAGGCTCTTTAGGGAGGCTTCCTGATTCTTGGTTACCATTTCCTGGTGTTTCAACATTTTGTCTATCATGGCCTCCAAGTGAGTGATTCTTTGGGCTTCAGGTGATACTTGAGGTGGGTTATGAGATGTGGGTGGTGGATGGTAGGCATTTTGGTTGGTGGGTTGGTTATTAGATTGGTATTGGTTGAGGTTGGGGTAGTTGTTTTGAGGTTTTCTGTAGGGGTTTTGGTTAGTTTGCTGCTGGTTGTGGTTTTGGTTGCTTCTTGGGTTGTGTTGGCTTGAGTTCCTCTGCCATGGTTGTTGGTTTTGGGTATGGTTATCCCCCCATCTGAGGTTTGGGTGGTTCTTCCAGGATGGATTGTATGTGTCTCCATACACTTCATTCTGTCCAGAGTTTTGGTTGTGCATGTACTGGACTTGTTCTTGCTGCTGCTCTTCTTGAGTCTCTTCATTTTGCACCCATGTGGATGATGGTTGGCTTGTGTTGACTGCAGCAACTTGGAGGCTATCAATCCTCTTGGTCATTTGCTCAAATTGTTGTTGAATTTGCTGCTGCATCATCTTGTTTTGAGCCAAGATTGAGTCTACTCCTTCTAGCTCCATTACTCCTCTCCTTTGTGATGGTTGGCGGTTTCTTTGATGAGCAAAGAAATATTGATTGTTAGCCACCATGTCCACAAGATTCTAGGCTTCCTCAGCAGTTTTCATCAGTTGTAGTGAACCTCCAGCAGAATGATCTAATGCCTCCTGAGATTTCAATGTCAGGCCTTCATAGAAATTTTGCAGCACGTTCCATTCATTGAACATCTCTGGGGGACACTTTCTGATTAAGGCTTTGTACCTCTCCCATGCTTCATACAAGGATTCGGCATCTAATTGTGTGAATGTCTGCACCTCGGTTTTCAGCCTGATGACTCTTTGGGGTGGATAGAATTTGGCTAAAAATTTAGTCACCAAATCATCCCAACTAGTGATACTTCCTTGGGGAAAAGTTTCAAGCCATTGTGCGGCCTTATCCCTTAATGAGAACGGGAACAGCAGAAGCTTGTAGGTTTCAGGATTCACGCCATTGGATTTGACAGTGTCACAGATCCTTAAGAAGGTAGATAGATGTTGATTTGGATCCTCCAATGGTCCTCCCCCAAATGAGCAGTTGTTCTGGACCAATGTGATGAGTTGTGGCTTCAGTTCAAAGTTATTTGCATTGACATTAGGGGTGAGAATGCTGCTTCCACAATGTCTAGCATTTGCAAAGGTGTAAGAAGCCAATACTCTCCTCTGTTGTGGTTGATTATTAACTCCTCCTCCTGGGTTAGATGTATCTCCTTCCATCTCGTGGTATTCTTCCTCAAATTCTTCTTCTCCAATAATATTTTTCCCTCTTTCGGCTCTTCTTATCCTTCTAAGAGTTCTCTGATCAGCTTCAGATAAAACAGGAACGGATCTCCCTGTACCTGACATACAAACAAAACAAAAGAAACACCAGTAAGATCACTTCAATCTATTGCTAGAATGAAGTTTAGTTTAAGCAAAAATTCAAACAGTTAGTGGGTGAGTCCAAGATTAAAGAAAAAGTGCTTGATCTAGATTACCACTCCACTTAATCATTGTCAATCTAATCAATCCCCGGCAGCGGCGCCAAAAACTTGATGGGAAAATTTGTGGAAAACTGAATCTTCCAAAATACCCAAAACTAACCGGCAAGTGCACCAGGTCGCATCAAGTATTAAAAACTCACGGGAGTGAGGTCGATCCCACAGGGATTGAAGGATTGAACAATTTTAGTTTAGTGGTTGATTTAGTCAAGCGAATCAAGCTTTAGTTGGGTGATTTGTGATTTGCAGAAATTAAATTGCATGGGAGTAAAGAGAACAGGGAATTAAAGTGCTGAATCTTAAAGAACAAGAAATTAAATAGCAGAAACTTAGAATGCAAGAAATGTAAATTGCGGAATCTTAAAGTGCAAGAAATGTAAACGGCTGGAATTATAAAGGGAATTGGGGAATGGATTTGCAGAATTTAAACAAAGAGAAGTTGAATTGCATTAAACAGAAGAGTAAAAGGGAATTAGGATTGAAGCGGATCTTGAAGCAGTAAAGTAAATGAACATTAAAAGCAAGAAACAAAATGTAAATTGGGAATTTAGATCTCAGGGCCCAGAGACTAGAAAACCAAGTCTAGATCTCAATGCCTTCCTAGATCCAACAAGAACAATTTCAAGGGAATTGTAAATTGCAAGGAAAGTAGATGAGAAGTAAGTAACGGAGACAGAAATTTAAATTCAGTAAATAAGCAGAGAGATCCAAGGATGAGATTGAAACAGAATTTCTTCAAATCTCCAACCCAAGATCCAAGACAAGTGTAATTGAAATTGAAAGCAATAAAACTAAGAGGAAGAGGAATGAATTCTCCTTCCCCAAGACAAAGAAATTAAAGATCACTCCAAGTAGCTCAAAACCCAAAAGCTCTCTCCCAAAATCACTCAGTAAAAACTCAAAAGGAAAAAAGCTCTCTAAAAACTTCAAATCCTAAGCTATTTATACACTTTCTTCCAATGATCATTAAGCATTGAATTGGGCCTTTAGTCTTGATGGAATTGGGTTGATAGTAGCCTCTGTTGATTGCTCTTAGTGTTGGGAAGAAATCCATTAGTGAAACGGGCCATGAGTCATTCACATTTGAGCCAACGTTTGAGTCAAATGTTGACTCAAACGTTACTTGAGTGAAATTATGCAGCATAGGCCATTTGCTGTCATCCACGTTTGAGCTAACGTTTGAGGTCAAACGTGAGCTCAAACGTGGTTCTTCCCTCTTGCATGCTTCTTGGGGCTACTTTGTCCTCTTGTTGTGTTGCCAATTTTTGTGCCCAATAGAGACTATTATATATGGTTGGAAAGCTCTGAATGTCAGCTTTCTAACCCACTTGGAATCACCTCAATTGGACATCTACAACTCAAGTTATTCTTGTTTGAAGTGTGCCCCCTTCATGCTGTTTGGCGCCAACGTTTGACCTCACGTTTGAGTCAAACGTTGGCTCAAACGTTGCTGCCTCCAGGGATGCCATTTCTCTTCTCTTTGGCGCCAATGTTTGACCTCACGTTTGAGGCAAACGTTGGCGCAAACGTTGCCTTCCCAGGAGCTTCAATTCTCTTCTCTTTTGGAGCCAACGTTTGACATCACGTTTGAGGCAAACGTTGGCTCAAACGTTGCCTTCCATGAGCTTCATTCTTCAGCCAACGTTTGACCTCAACGTTTGAGGCAAACGTTGGCGCAAATGTTGGCTTTCCCCAGGGTGTTCTTCAACTGCTACTCACGTTTGAGTTGACGTTTGACTCAAATGTTAGCTCAAACGTGAATTCCATTTTCTTAAACCCATTCTTGCAACCTTCTTCCATAATGTTGGCACATCTTTTGTTTCCTTTCTTCACCTACAAGTAATCAAAACAACCAATCAAAGTATCACAAAATTCACAAGGTTTATAAATCAATTAGTTATCAACTAAAGTTGGCTTGAATCTCATGATTTTGTATCAATTAAGAGGTGGTTGCTTGAATTAAGGAAACCATGCAATTCCAATCCAAATAGCTAATTTATAATACAAGAAAGTGCATAAAACTAAGTGAAATCAAAAGAAAAAGACTAGTTAAAATAGGCTAAGATGACTTGTCATCACCTAGCACCATCATACACTTCCCAGCCAGTCTATCACCTTGTGCACCACCTCTTTGAGTACCTTGATCAGATGGAGCGCCGCAATCAGCGGCGTTATGAGCAGTTTGAGCGTCGCAATATGCGATGCTATGCCCATCTGAAGCTGATTGTAACCACTGGGCACATTGACATCCCCTCTGAGCCTGACACACCCTCGGAGCTCTCTGATGAGGAGGAGGATGATGAGGAGGATGCACAGGAGGAAGACCAGCAGTAGGCACAGCATGAGGAGCCTTAGCTTGAGCAGCCTGCAGCGCTACAGGCACTTGCACAGCCACCACCTACAGAGCTAGAGTCGACCCAGCCAGCAACACATCCTTCGACCGGCGACGACAGAGTTGTAGGCGATGATCCTTCACACCCATCTTGATTGAGAGCATCGAGGATGATACTGAGCTTTAAGTGCGGGGAGGTCGCCATCTCCGGCAGATTTTATTTTGGTGAACTATTTCAGTATTTTTGTCCTATTTTGTTTTATTTTGTATTTTGCTTTATTTTATTTTATTTCTCATTTAGTACTTACACATTTTTATTTTATTATACTCTTGTTTATTTTTACTTTGTTGCATTTTGCACTTTGGGATTCTATATATCAGATATTTAGCTTAAATTGTACTTTTAGTTTATTAGTTGTGATGTGGAAAAAACATGGATTATAAGTTTAGTTTACTCCCTTTGGCATATGAGACATTGATTTGATTGAAAATAGGGATAAACTAAAAGCTTTTAGTTTTTCATAATCACAACATCTCATTTAGTATATATATATAATAATAAATGTTGGCTAATTGATAAAATTTTCAAGAAATTTATTTTTCTTAGAAAAGGCATTTAAGATTCACATTGATTTGAGTTAAGACCTTTTGTAACTTGCACGTATATATATATATATATATATATATATATTTGGAACATGAATTATAGCTAAGAACACACAACCCCGTGAGTTTTGAGCTTAATTATATGGTTACATTATTTAACCATGATTTTTATTCTTGTGTGTTTGCTTCTCTATGATTGCAATCTTTGCTTTGTTCCATTCTATATGTCCATTGTTTAGTGTATTTATATGCATGCATATGATTGAGGCCATGATTTGTTATTAGCTCACTTATCCCAAATAGCCTACCACTTTCATTTACCTTTGGTTGCCACCTTGAGCCTTTTAACCCATATTTGTTCTATATTTTACCACATCACTAGCCTTAAGTAGAAAAACAATTAATTAACCCAATTGAATCTTTGGTTAGCTTAAGATAGAGATTGTGTATCAATTAAGTATGGGCAATTGTGGGAACTTGGGTTGATGAGAAAGTGTTGAGTCTTATTGACAAGAGAATTGGGAATTTGGGTGCCTACTCATGTGAAACCAGAAAAACCATATGCATTGATATGTGATGACAAGTCATCTTAGCCTAGTTTCACTAGCCTTTTTCTTTAGTTTTCAATTGAATTATGCACTTTCTTGAGCTACAAGTAAGCTAATTTGGGTAGATTTTCATGCTTCCTTTGATTTAATCAACCATGTATGAATTCATGCTATTTCATGAGGTTTTATACTATAATTGTCACATATTATGAAAGAATGAATATCTCATGATTTTAAGCATAGCTTTGATGTGTTTGGTTGACTAATGATAGGTGAAGAAAGCTTGGAGAAAGGTTGAAGCAAGAAGGAATAGCTAGGAGTAAAGAGAGGACAATGGAATAAGTGAACTTGAACCAGGAAGCAAAAAGCTGGACCTAAAGTTAGCCTCAAACTTTTGCACAAACTTTTGGGTGAAAAGTTAGCCCCAACGTTAGCCCCTAACTTTTGGGCTAACGTTGGAACTTGAAAATTACTCCCTGGGAACCAAAAGTTTGCGCCAACGTTAGCCCCTAACTTTTGGGCTAACGTTGGCACATGAAAATCAACCCTGGGCACCAAAAGTTTGCGCCAACGTTAGCCCCTAACTTGGTGGCTAACGTTGGCATAAGAAAAACCTCCCTGGCCACCAAAAGTTTGCGCCAACGTTAGCCCCTAACTTTTGGGCTAACGTTGGCACATGAAAAATACAAGGGAAGGAGCAAAAGTTTGCGCCAACGTTAGCCCCTAACTTTTGGGTTAACGTTGGCGCCATAAGTGCACCAAGGAAGGCCAACGTTGGAGCAAAAGTTAGACCCCTAACTTTTGCACCAACGTGGGTATCAGCAAAATATGGGGGCTGATATGAAAAGTTGGACCAAAAGTTAGACCCTAACTTTTGCTCCAACTTTTACTCCAACTTTTGCAAAACTCCAACCCGGTTCATTTGGTTCACTTTGGTTCTTCTCCAAACTCCAAGAGCAATCAACCAAGGCCTCTTTCAACCCAATTCCACCAAGAGCAAAGGCCCAACTCAAGGCTTGAAGATCATTTGAAGAAAGTGTATAAATAGGATAGAATTCAAGTTCTTGGGAGAGCTTTCCCTTTGAATTTTCATAATAGTTTTCGGAGAGCTTTGGATATTGAGTGATCTTTAATTTCTTAGTTTCAGGGAAGGAGAATTCCACTCTCTTCCTCTTAGTTTTATTGCTTTCAATTTCAATTACAATTGTCTTGGATCTTGGGTTGGAGAATTGAAGAAATTCTGTTTCAATCTCATCCTTGGATCTCTCTGCTTTATTTACTGCTTGATTGAATTTAATTTCTGTTAATTGCTCTTCATCTACTTTCCTTGCAATTTACAATTCCCTTACAATTGTTCTTGTTGGATCTAGGAAGGCATTGAGATCTAGACTCGGTTTTCTAGTCTCTGGGTCCTGAGATCTGAACTTTCAATTTCTAATTCTCTGTTTACTGTTTTCATGTTCATTTACTTTTCTGATTCAAGATCCGATTTAACCCAAACTCTCTTCTACTTCTCTTCTTGATGCAAATTTACTTTTCCTTGTTTAATTTCTGCAAATCCAAGTCCCAATCCCCTTTACAATTCAAGTCATTTACATTTCTTGCACTTTAAGATTCCGCAATTTACATTTCTTGCATTCTAAGTTTCTGCTATTTAATTTCTTGTTCTTTAAGATTCAGCAATTTATTTCCTGTTCTCTTTAATTCCATGCAATTTAATTTCTGAAAATCACAAAACACTCAACCAAATCTTGATTCGCTTGACTAAATTAACCACTAAGCTAAAATTGCTCAATCCTTCAATCCCTGTGGGATCGACCTCACTCCCGTGAGTTTTTATTACTTGATGCGACCCGGTACACTTGCTGGTTAGATTTGTGTGTTTTGGGAGAAATTCACTTTTCCACCAAAATACTCATCAATATGCTATGTTTACTTTTACCTTAAAAAAAATTTATAAATAAAAATATTACAACATAAATAAATAAAAAAATAAGGGATAAAATTACCCCAATGTTAAGCTTAATAAAAGATCAATGCATATGTGGTGAAATTAAAGAAAATTTGATACATGAGTATGTGAAATATATAAAAGTGAGACCGTGGGTAGCTAGGAATAATTTCATATATATAGAGTGTGTGTATGTTAGGTGAGAGCTTAGGTTAGTCAAAGATTCATATTCTAGCTCACTTGGCCATACATATATCCTTACCCTTACCTTAGCCCCATTACAACCTTGAAAAGACCTCATGATGTTTGCATTGGTATACTTAATATTTGTTGATTGGTTAGATGAAGAACAAAGTTTTAGAAAGCATGACTAAAGAAGAGTAAAGTGGTTTAACCCCAAACACTTGAGTGATTAGAGTGCATATACAAATCCAGTGAGGGTTCAATGGCTCATTTCTATATGTCCATATTTGATCATTGCTTGTCTTCCAAGTTTGTAAACTCTTTTGATTAACTCAACTCAATTGTGAATGTGTTTTGATATGATAGATTTAGCCCTTGATTGTGCATACATGATTTCTTGGAAATTTGACTCAATTTGACGACATGAATGTTTATATATATATAGATAGATAGTAATTAGAATAGCATGATGCATGTAGGTAGCTCACATCTAAATAGATTGCATTGCATAAGTTCCACCATTCTGCCTTCACTCTTTTGGTTCTCTTGAGTTTAGCATGAGGACATGCTAATATTTAAGTATGGAGAGCTTGACAAACCACTATTTTATGGTTTATCTTGTGCAAATATGAGTGGTTTTTATCGATTCTTTGCTCACTTATTCATATAATTTGCATGGTTTTACAAATCCTTCCTAATTCTGTGATATAGTTAAAAACATGTTTCCTAGGCCTTTAAACTGTCAATTTTAATTACCCTTTATTACCATTCGATGCCGTGATTTGTATGTTAACTATTTTCAGGCTGTATAGGGCAAGAATGGCTGAGTGGGTGGAAAGGAAACATGCAAAATTGGAAGCAACACAAAAAAATGAAGTTTTGAGAAGCTGGCAGCGACGCGTACGCATGGACGATGCATACGCATGTGCAGAAGGCGAGTGACGCGTATGCGTGACAAGAAATTTTACCACTCGACGCGTACGCGTGACATGCACCACGTGCAGAAATTGCAGAAAGCGCTCGGAGCGATTTTTGGGCTGTTTTTGGCCCAGTTTCAAGCCAGAAAAACACAGATTAGAGGCTGCAGAGTGGGGGAATCATTGATTGATTCACAACACAACATTCATTCAAATAATTTTAGGTTTTAGATGTAGTTTTTTAGAGAGAGAGGCTCTCTCCTCTCTCTTAGGTTTTAGGATTTTAGGTTTATCTTTTCTTAATTTCAGATTTTTACTTTGTTTTAATTTAGTTTTCTTCTACTCTTATTTAGTCTAGCACTTTAATCCTCTTCTCTTGATGATTTATTTATTTATCCACTTTAGTTTATGAACTCTTATGTTAGATCTGATTTTTTTATTAATGCTGTAACATCCCTGATTTTCAAGTATGCGAGACCTTTTCTGAAGGCACGGAATCCTCCTGAAGATCAATAAAGGGAACACATCTGTTATATCATCAAGCATCTCATTCCTCATTGTCATTATATCATCTTTAAGCTAGAACCTCTTCTGGGGAAAGCTCAACAATGCAATCGCAAAAAACCTAGTTTTTAAACCGTATTGTTAGGAGTTTTGATTCTGACTTTCGTAAATAGTCTCTGTTTGACGAACCTGACTCGATTCATGAGAGAAGAGAGATAATAGTATAATATTATCATTATATTAGTATTATAAGATGCTTGAATGATATTATAAGGTTACCTGGTCTGTTTTAGTTAAAAACAGAAAAATGGTTTAACCGGGTTCACAGTTTACTGGTGCAGCTTAGCACCACCACTCCCTGATGACTTTAGCAATGCTAAGGCCTCCTCATACATACCCTATTCTTATAATAAATATGTTACTAGTGTCATTTATGATAGTAGCTGAGAAAAGAATTTTTAGAGATATTTTTATAAGTGTTCCGATACATCTAGTTTCAGTAGTTATACACCTGAAATATTTTAATATTATTTTAACCCACCTCCAAGCCAACCAATCACAACTCGCCCTACATCCCCAAGACCTCCAAGGCTGTCTCATTTCATCATTTTAGCCGAAAATAACAAGAGAGAAAAGAGAGAAACTTTCATGAACACTTAATCTTCAAAGCTTGATTTCTTCTGAACTAAAACTCAAATCAAAACTCTGATTTCACCAAAATGATCCTCTCTTCTTCCTCTACATAATTATATAACATATCAAGGCTGGAAATAAGGTGAGATGGCTGTCTCCCTCCGTCTTCAATTCGGTTTTCAAGAAAACATGCTTAAACATGTGTTTTCTTGATTTTCTTCCTTAGGAATCATGCTTAACTTGACTTGAGGGCCAAGAAACGTTAATTTCCAGAAAGTTTAAGGTGAAAAATACCTTCCTAACATGCTGAGTAAGATTTGGTTAGTTGAGGGTTTGTGGATTTAAAGTTGTTCTTGATGTGATTTAGGAGTAAAATGTGCTTAAGGACCACCTAAAAGTATAACCGAATTAGGAGCAGCGAAACCAGGTAGGGTTTGACGAAATTAATCTTGATTGTTTATGTTTGAGTTGTGTGAATGTTGCATGATTTGGTTGTGCTAAAAATTGGTTGCAAATATGAGTTGTGTTCTTGAGTGCAGCTGGAAACCAAAACCCTAGAACCTAAATTAGAGTTCAATTTGTGTTAAAATCATGTGGAAAAAGATGGGGTTTTAGTGGCTGGGAATTAATTATGAATTATGGTAAAAATCGGTTGCTGAAGACACTGAAAAACGGGTAAAAACAGAGAAAGAATCAGAATAATTTTTGAAGAACATGAAGAACACTTTGAGTGTGATGAAGAACATGGAATAACAGGCTTTAGATCTTGAAAAGGGCAAGGAAGTAAAATTTTTGGTGTTTGGGGGGTTATTTGGTAATTTCTGAAAGTTAGGGTGGTTAAAGCAGAAATATTAAGAGTTACCGGAGTAAAAAGTTAATTTTAAAGGTTAAAAGGTAAAGGCAAGGTAATTTTCGAAATTTTAATGATAAAATAATAAATAATAATGAAATATTAAATAATAATATTTAATTAAAAATAATATTTTAATAAAAATAATAAAATAATATGGAAAAGGCAATTTTCTGTAAAAGCATTAGAAAGACAACTTTAAGCGCAGAATCTCATAATTACCTTCATAAAATACTTAGGGAGTGGTAAGAACATATTGGTGAGGCAAAGATAAAAGAAAGATAAAAAGATAAAGAAAAGATAAAAACCAAAGAAAAGTCTGTAAAGTTTTAACGACAGAAATACAGACAGAGAATAGCGAACGAATTAGGACAACATAGTTAGTCCTTGAGTTACGACAAGGGTTAGGTATAATATGAAAAGTTAAACTATTTCAGTATAGACTTAATGAACCTATACTTGGGACAAGCTAACTATTCATACCGAAATTTACATAAGCTTTAAATACATACGTTTAAGCAGAAAAATCAGAGCAGAGTAGAGAAACACAGAAAATAGAGTAACCAGACCAGAGTAAAGAGGTATAGAGAAAAAGAGTAATATAGATACAGGGAAAAGAGTAATCAGAGCAGAGTGAAGAGACAGAGAGAGAAGAGCAGTAAAACACACGAACTAATAATGTTAAATACGGGAAGTACCCACGAACTGAATGATCATTGGTCTCAGGGAAACCTACAAACTATTAACTATTTCGGGTGCGGGAAAAACCCACGAATTGATAATTATTGATTACGGGAATAACCCACTAACTGTTATATGTTGATCTCGAGTATAACCCACGAACTGAGGATCACTGTGTTGTTATGTGCTGATCTCGGGTATAACCCACGAACTGAGGATCTCTATTTTATTTGTGTATTGATCTCAGGAAAACCCACGAACTGAGGATCTCTGTTTTGTTTATGTGTTGACCTCGGGGACGCCCACGAACTGAGGATCACTGTTTCCCCTTGTGCGTATATTATGGGGTCGGGCTTTGCGCCGACTGCCAGTAGTCACAAAGGAGTGGTATTCTTACCACCGACACATATGCACTAAGGACACAAAGGGAAACCATATCTGGGACTTATTCCTAGCTAATGTCGGAATGCAGGGTGTAAACCGACACCTGAGCTCATGGCCTGTATAGGACAGACATGCATCATACTTGGTTATGCATTTCCTCTGTTATGATTGTTGTATGAATGTATACTTTCCTTGTTTGTATTCTATTCTCTGTGTTTGTGTTTTACTTTCTTATATTCTTCTGTTGGCGATCTGTTTTCAGTTTACTTTATTTTCTCTATTCATCTATCTTCTGTTTACTACATCTCTATATTCTGCTATATGTCTGCTAAGCGACACAGATTATTGAACTTAACTAAAAACCCCGACCCTATTAAGAACTCCCCAGTTCTTATCCCTTCTCTCTCCTTTCCCCCTTCAGATGGAAGTAAGAATACCTTACCGTAGTTTGTTGATGATGGTTTTGCAAAGAGGATTCCGCTCTAGATAGTCTTCAGAGTCTAGGTGAATATCGTTCCCTGTTTATATGTATATACTGTGAGACCAGCCAACGTCTGCACCCCGTTCGTATGCGCACTGTAGCCTAAATTCTATGTACGAGACTCCTGTTGTGTGGCTACTTGATGGAGTACCGGTGGAACGTCATATGGCAATGTATGATCGTGCAGAGAAATAGTAGACAACCTTCCACCTTTTGATGATGTTCCACCTGACTGGAGTTTTGAAGACTTAGAATGTACTTTCCCTCGCTTTGGTAGTCTAGAGGGACTAGGTGAGTATAGAGTCTAGGCTAGCCTGGGTGCCAGCTTAGGGACTTCTTGAACAGGTCAGAACCTGGGATGTTGTATGTATATATATGTATATAGTTATTATCTAGCTATATCTAGGGGTGATAAACCCCGATTTTGTAGTTTATCTTGTGCTTAATTTGGGGGATTTTATCACCTTTTCCCACATTTATTCAATGAAATAGCATGGTTTTGCAATTCTCCCTGAATTTGTGCTTAAGTGTGAGAACATGCTTTTTAGGCCTTAAAATAGCTAAATTCAATTAACTTTAATTCCATTCGATGCCTTGATATGTTTGTTGAGTGATTTCAGGTTCATAAGGCAAGTATTGGATGGAAGAAGTGAGGAGAAAAGCATGCAAAGTGGGAGAACTCATGAAGAAATGAAAGAACCGCAAAGCTGTCAAGTCTGACCTCTTCGCACTCAATCGACCATAACTTGAGCTACAGAGGTCGAAATGAGGCGGTTCCAGTTGCGTTGGAAAGATAACATCTGGGAATTCGAAATGATATAAAATTTGCCATAGTTACCTAATGTATAGAGGCGCGTATATGCACATGACCCACATGCGCTGATGGATTAGCGTGGGTCCATTTTTGGGCAACTCGTTGGGGGCTATTTGTAGCTCATTTTGGGCCCAATCTAACTCATTTCTGATGCTATTGAACCCAAGGATTGAAGGAGGAATGAACCAAGTAGTCATAGTTGAGTTTCCATCATGTTTTAGGGTAGAATTCTAGAGAGAGAAGCTCTCTCTTCTCTCTAGAATTTAGGGTAGTTTAGGTTTAATTTTCTCAACTCCAATTTTCAATTCTTGTTTTGATTGAGTCTTCCTTCTTAATTTCTTGTTATTACATCTTTGTTCTTCTAGCTTCTCTTGTTAATTTCTTATTTTGCTCTCTTTTGTGTTGATGAATAATTGTTGGATCTTGATTTCCTTTAATGCAATTTTATATTTCCATGTCTCTTTTATGTTTATCTTAGTTGTTATTATTGAATTCTTGCTTATGTTAGTCATGGGTTTCTTTAATTCTTGCATTTTATGATGTTTACTTTTTGATGACTTGCATCATCTATCCTTCCTTCTTGCATAAAGAGGACCATAAAAGAGCATAAATCTCATTTGATAAGTACAATTCATGCATTATTTGATAAATATTATGGTACACTACTTTGAGATGAGTTGTGCTGAATTTCAGGTGAAAAAAGCATCAAAAATGGGAAGAAAGCAACAAAGAAGCTGGGCGTGTGAAACTGGCGTGCCACTTGGGAGCAAACGCCACAAAAATGCACTGGCGTGGCACGCTAGGAGCTAGGCGTGGGACGCTAGTACTAAATTCCAGAAGAGAAGTTCAAGCATGCATATGGGTGTGGCACGCTAGTACAAAGTTCCAGAGAGCAACAATGAAGGACACAAAAGGGGTGTGGCACGCCAGGATGGGCATGGCACGCCGAACCCATCAGCTACTATGGCCGTGCCACTTGAGCCAAGGGGCGTGGCACGCCAACTCACCACTCAAGGAGGAACCTTCACTATGGCGTGCCACTTGGTATCGAAGGCGTGGCATGCCAGCTCCAAAAAGTCACTTGGGCGTGCCACTTGAGGATCCAGGCGTGGCACGCTAAGCTTGAAGAGTCCACAAATGTATGGGCGTGCCACTTGAGCAGCATGGTGTAGCACACTGATACAATGATCCAGAGAAGGGGCTGAAGGCAATTGAAGACTGGGCGTGCCACTTGAGGTCGAAGACGTGGCACGCCAACCTCTCAATCTCACTTAGGCGTGCCACTTGAGCGACCAGGCGTGGCACGCCAATGCACAAAGAGACCAAAGCAAGGGCTGGGCGTGCTACTTGATGTCGAAGGTATGGCACGCTAACCAAGAATCTCACTATGGCGTGCCACTTGAAGGATGAGGCGTGGCACGCCAGCTACTGGAACCAAGGCAAGATCATGGGCGTGGCACGCCAGCCTCTAGGCGTGGCACGCTGGTATAAATTTCCAGAGAGGGTGAAGGAGGCCAAATAGATAGGGCGTGCCACTTGGTGTCGAAGGCGTGGCACGCCATCCACTATTCCTCACTTGGGCGTGCCACTTGAACCCCAGGCGTGGCACGCCAGTGTCATTCAGAGAGTAAAGAACTAATCGGGTGTGCCACTTGAGTTCGTGGCGTGGCACGCCAAACAGAGGAATCACTTATTCACAAGGGGGCGTGGCACGCCAGACCCTAGGCGTGCCACGCTAGTTCAACTTTCCAGAGAAGCTTGGTCAAGCATGAAGCATGGGCATGGCACGCCATACCCTGGGCGTGCCACGCTAGTTCAAGTTTCCAGAGGCAAAGAGAAGTGAAAAAAAAGCTAGGGCATGCCACTTGAGCTCGAAGGCGTGGCACGCCAAGGTTGTTATGAAGACGAGCGTGCCACTTGAGGGACTGGGCGTGGCACGCCAAGCCAGAATTGAGGGAGCACGTGACATGCCACTGGAGCGCGAACCACACGCCAGCTGGGAAGTCACACTTATTGGGTTTCTTTTCCCTCCAAAATGTAATTTTCCTTTTTCACTTTTGTAATTCTTTTATTTTTGTTAGAAGTAGTATAAATACCCCCAAGGAGTACTGAAGAGGGGGTTAAGCAGTTAGAGAGATTAGCTTTAGATTTACTTTTACACTTCATCATCTTCTTTACTTTTGAGTACTTTTCTTTGAGCTATGAGTAGCTAAATACCCTCTCATTGAGAGAGGGAGCTCTGTTGTACTTGATAGATTGATGATAGTGAAATTCTTATTCTCTTCATCTTCTCTTTAATTTGCTAGAAGGAATTTCATTCTTAAAGCTTAGTGTTCAATTATCTTGGAAAAGAGATTGAATGCAAAATGGGTTTCATGGGAACCTTGGGAAAGGAAACATGAAACCATGCTTGAAATCCCTTCTCACACTTGAGTAGAATCTGGGTTTTGGTGTTTGGATATGTGACATATAATTCTCCCTCTACTTGGACCTATGATGGTGTGTGGTATAATCAGGGACCAAGCATATCTCCCTTCATGAGCAATTAGACCAAGGAATTGGCTTTTGATCAAGATTTGAGAGATTGAGTCACCAAGGGATTGGGGCTCAATCAATCATGATTGCCAAGAGGTCAATGAGTTGCATGATTGAAGAGGATATAAGCTAGAATTGATCCAAAGAGACAATATCTCCTAATCTCAATGAATTTGCCCATTCTTATCTATCCCTTTCTTTATAGCTTAATTTTACATTCAGCAATTCCCCACTCCCATTTACATTCAAGTCATTTATGATTCTGCACTTTACATTCCGCCAATTCCATTTCTGCACTTTATTGCTTTCTTTTATATTCTAGCCATTTACATTTCTGTCATTTATAACTCTGCAAATCACAATCTACTTGTTCCATTTAACTAATTCATCAATCTATTAAAACTGCTCGAATTTGCCAATCTCTGTGGATACGATCCCACTCCATTGTGGGTTATTACTTGACGATAATTTTGGTGTGCTTGCCAAAAGAACCGATTCACTATTTTTTGAATGGGGTGTGAATTGGACTCATCAAGTTTTATGGCGCCGTTGCCGGGGATTGGCTTAAATTTGACAGTGATTAAATTGATTGGAGAGCTAGATTAAGCAATTTAATTTCCTTGTTATTTAATCATATTTTTTATCACTTTTTATTTTTCTTTCATCTCTGCTCTAAGTTCTATTTATTTTTTTTCTTTCATTATTTTAGTTACCCATCATCCATATTTTCACTCTTCTAACTGTTTGATTAATTGCTTCAACAAAGCTAACCACTAATGTCAACAAGATTTTTCTTGCTTCACTTGTTCTCTGCTGGTTATTTGCCAAGTGTATGACAGGTAGAAGAGGAGAGACTTCATCTCCCTTTGATAGTGAAATCGAGAGGACCTTCCTTAGGCGAAGGAGGGAAGTAAGAGGCAAAGGCATAGTTGGAGAGGAACTAGTGGAGGAAAATCTAGAAACCACCATGGAAGAAGAAGCACATAACCATGGTGAAGAGGAAGCTGGCAATCATGCTGGACAACAAAGGAGAGTCTTAGGTTCTTACATCAACCCAAATCCAGGAAATTATGGCAGCAACATCCTAAAGCTAACAATTCATGCTAATAATTTTGAGCTAAAGCCTCAGCTCATCACACTTGTTCAGAATAACAGCTCATATGGAGGAAGTGTAACAACCCTGATTTTTCGAGTACGCGAGATCTTTTCTGAAGGCACAGATTTCTCTGGAAAATCAGTAAGGGGAACACCTCTTATATATCATAAAGTATCTCAATCATCATTGTCATTATGTCATCCTTAAGCTAGAACCTCTTCTGAGGCAAGCTCGATAACGCAATCGCGAAGAACCTTGTTTTTGAACCGTATTGGTTAGGAGTTTTGATTCTGTTTTTCGTAAATAGTCTCAGTTTGACAAACCGGACTCGATTCATGAGAGAAGAGAGATAATAGGATAATATTATCATTATATTAGTATTAGAAGATGCTTGAATGATATTATAAGATTACCTGGTCTGTTTTAGTTAAAAACAGGAAATCGGTTTAACCGGGTTCACAGTTTACTGGTGCAGCTTAGCACCAACACTCTCTGATGACTTTAGCAATGCTAAGGCCTCATCATACATATTCTATTCTCATAATAAATATGTTACTAGTGTCATTTATGCTATTAGCTCAGAAAATAATTTTTAGAGATGTTTTTACAAGTGTTCCGATACATCTAGTTTCAGTAGTTATACACCTGAGATATTTTAATATTATTTTAACCCACCTCCAAGCCAACCAATCACAACTCACCTTACACCCCCAAGACACTCCATGGCTGGTCATTTACTCCCTTTGGCCGAAATTGAAAGGAGAGAAAAGAGAGAAAACTTCATGAACACTTAATCTTCAAAGCTTGATTTCTTCTGAACCAAAACTCAAATCAAAACTCCGATTTCACCAAAATGATCCTCTCTTCTTCCTCTACATAACCATGTAACTTATCAAGGCTGGAAATAAGGTGAGATGGCTGTTCCTTTCCCCTTTCAATTCAGTTTTCAAGGAAACATGCTTAAACATGTGTTTTCTTGATGTTCTTCCTTAGGAATCATGCTTAACTTTACTTGAGGGCCAAGAAACGTGACTTTCCAGCAATTATAAGGTTAGAAATCACTTGCTAACATGCTGAGGGAGATTTGGTTAGTTGAGGGTTTTTGGATTTAAAGTTGTTCTTGATGTGATTTAGGAGGAAAAAGTGCTAAAGGACCACCTGAAAGTCTAACTGAATTAGGAGTAGCAAAATCAGGTAGGGTTTGAAGAATTTAATCTTGATTGATTGTGTTTGAGTTGTGTGATTATGATATGGTTTGGCTGTGCTTGAAATTGATTGTTTGTATGAGTAATTCTTGTTGAAATTTTGGTGAAAATTTGATGAAATTTGATGAAATTTAAGCTATGAATGTGTGTTCTTATGGCTGCTGGGAAATGAAACCCTATAGCTTAAATTGGGGTTCAATTTGTGTTTAAATCATGTGAAAAAGATGGGGTTTTAGTGGCTGCTAATTTATTATGAATTATGGTAAAAATCGGATGCTGAAAAGACTAAAAAACGGGTAAAAACAGAGAAAGAATCTGAAGAATTTATGAAGAACACGAAGAACACTTTGACTGTGGTGAAGAACATTGAAGAACACCTTTTAGATCTTAGAAAGGGCAAGGTTGTAATTATTTTGGTGTTTGAGGGGTTATTTGGTAATTTCTAAAAGTTAGGGTGGTTAAAGTAGAAATATTAAAAGTTACGGGTGGTAAAAAGTGAATTTTAAAGGTTAAAGGTAAAGATAAGGTAATTTTCGAAAATATATTAATAAAATAATAAATAATAATAAAATATTAAATAATAATATTTAATTAAAAATAATATTTTCATAAAAATAATAAAATAATGCGAAAAAGGCAGTTTTCTGTAAAAGCTTTAGAAAGACAACTTTAAGCGCAGAATCTCATAATTACCTTCATAAAACACTTAGGGAGTGGTAATAACATGTTAGTGAGGCAAAGATAAATGAAAGATAAAAAGTTAAAGAAAAGATAAACACCAAAGAAAAGTCTGTAAAGTTTTAATGACAGAAAAACAGACAGAGATTAGTAAACGAACTAGGAGCAACATAGTTAGTTCCTGAGTTGCACCCAGGGTTAGGTATAATATGAAAAGTTAAACTGTTTCATTATAGACTTAATGAACCTATACTTGGGACAGGCTAACTATTCATATCGAAATTTACATAAGCTTTAAATACATATGTTATGAAGAGAAATCAAAGCCGAGTAAAGAAACACAGAGAACAGAGTAACCAGAGAAAAGTAAAGAGATACAGAGAAAAGAGTAATCAGAGCAGAGTAAAAAGACAAAGAAAAAAGAGTAATGTGATAAAGAGAAATGGTTTGAGTTACGATGTTGTAAAAGTAAAAGCTGTAAAGCTTGTATAGGATGATTGAACAGAGAAAGAAAGAGGTACTGCATAAGAATGTGAAAGTGATGATAAATAATGAGAATGATAATGAATGATGATAATGAGAATGATTATGTGATGATCTGCTGCGTGAAGGCAGTCAGATAGATGGTGGTACCACCACTGAGAGTGCTTTCCTGGGATACTTAGCTATAACGCTATTCTGTAAGTTAGAAGACTCTTACAAAGGTATCGAGAAAACACAACTAGCATATTGATGAGTGGATAATTTATACGCTTTTTGGCATTGTTTTTAGTATATTTTTAGTAGGATCTAGTTACTTTTAGGGATGTTTTTATTAGTTTTTATGTTAAATTCACATTTCTGGACTTTACTATGAGTTTGTGTGTTTTTCTGTGATTTCAGGTATTTTCTGGCTGAAATTGAGGGACTTAAGCAAAACTCAGATTCAGAGGTTGAAGAAGGACTGCTGATGCTGTTGGATTCTGACCTCCCTGCACTCAAAGTGGATTTTCTGGAGCTACAGAACTCCAAATGGCGCGCTTCCAATTGCGTTGGAAATTAGACATCCAGGGCTTTCCAGAAATATATAATAGTCCATACTTTGAATAAGGATTGACGACGTAAACTGGCGTTCAACGCTAGTTCCATGCTGTAGTCTGGCGTCCAACGCCAGAAACAAGTTGCAAAGTGGAGTTCAATGCCAGAAACACATTACAAACTGGCATTCAACTCCAAGAATGACCTC
This sequence comes from Arachis hypogaea, assembly GCF_003086295.3. NCBI lineage: Eukaryota > Viridiplantae > Streptophyta > Magnoliopsida > Fabales > Fabaceae > Arachis > Arachis hypogaea. The sequence continues at coordinate 58,515,027 of NC_092051.1, forward strand.
TCCACGTGTAAACTTCAAGCTCAGCCCAATCACACACCAAGTGGGTCCCGGAAGTGGATTTCTACATCATTTACTCAATTCTGTAAACCCTAGTAACTAGTTTAGGATAAATAGGACTTTTTACTATTGTATTTTCATTTGATAATCTTTGGATTATCTTTTGATCCTTTGATCATGTTTTCGGGGCTGACCATTCAGCCATGCCTGGACCTTCATCACTTATGTATTTTCAACGGTAAAGTTTCTACACTCTATAGATTAAGGTGTGGAGCTCTGCTGTTCCTCATGATTTAATGCAAAGTACTACTGTTTTTCTATTCAATTCAACTTATTCCGCTTCTAAGATATCCATTCGCACCCAAGAACATGATGAATGTGATGATTATGTGACGCTCATCATCATTCTCACTTATGAACGCGTGCCTGACAAACACTTCCGTTCTACATGCAAACAAGCTAGAATGAGTATCTCTTAGATATCTAATACAGAGGACCGAGTCCGAGATATTAGAATCTTCGTGGTATAAGTTAGAACCCATGGATGGCCATTCCTGAGATCCGAAAAGTCTAAACCTTGTCTGTGGTATTCCGAGTAGGATCTGGGAAGGGATGGCTGTGACGATCTTCAAACTCGCGAGTGCTGGGCGTAGTGACAGACGCAAAAGGAGGTTGAATCCTATTCCAGTATGATGGAGAACCTCCAGATGATTAGCCGTGCCGTGACAGAGCAATAGGGACCTTTTTCACAGAGAGGATGGGATGTAGCCATTGACAACGGTGATGCCTTACAGAAAGCTTGCCATGGAAAGGAGTAGGAATGATTGGATGACGACAGTAGGAAAGCAGAGGTTCAGAGGAACGAAAGCATCTCTATACGCTTATCTGAAATTCTCACCAATGATTTACATAAGTATTTCTATCTTTATTTTCTGTTTATTTATTATTATTATTTGAAAACTCCATAACCATTTGATATCCGCCTGACTGAGATTTACAAGATGACCATAGCTTGCTTCATACCAACAATCTCCGTGGATCGACCCTTACTCACATAAGGTTTTATACTTGGATGACCCAGTGCACTTACTGGTTAGTTGTATCGAAGTTGTGAACGAAAAACGATTTATTAAGACGTGCGTACTTAGTATTTGGCGCCGTTGCCTGAGATCACAATTTCGTGCACCAAGTTTTTGGCGTTGTTGCCGGGGATTGTTTGAGTTTGGACAACTGACGGTTCATCTTGTTGCTCAGATTAGGTAACTTTATTTTAATTTTAAGTTTTTGTTTTTATTCTTTTAATTTTCGAAAAACTTTCAATATATATATATATATATATATATATATATATATATATATATATATATATTTTCTTCAGAATTTTTAAGAATGAATTCTAGTGTTTCATGAAGCATGTTGAAGCCTGACTGGCTGTAAAGCCATGTCTAAATTCATTTGGACTAAGGCTTCCAAACCATCATCACAAGGGCAAGCTAGTTGTTGCTAATAAAATTTGTTGTTGTATGACTGATTTGCATTCTAAAGCTTGGCTAGCCATTGGCCATGTCTAGTGTTTTGGACCGAAGCTTTCACTAAAAGCTTGGCTGGCTAGTGAGTCATGTCTAATTCCTGGACTGAAGCTTTAGACTAAGAGTCCAAGATTCCTGGAATTCATATTAAAAATTTTGAAATCCTTATTTTTCTTTTTTTATATAATTTTCGAAAAATTCAAAAAAAATTTATAAAATCATAAAAATCAAAAATATTTTTTATGTTTCTTGTTTGAGTCTTGTGTCAAATTTTAAGTTTGGTGTCAATTGCATAATCATCTTGCATTTTTTTCTAAAATTGCATTCATGCATTGTATTCATCATGATCTTCAAGTTGTTCTTGATAAACTTTCTTGTTTGATCTTCATATTATATTGTTTTGTGTTGTATGGTGTTTTTCATATGCATTCTTGCATTCATATTGTCTAAGCATTAAAAATTTCTAAGTTTGGTGTCTTGCATGTTTTCTTTTCATGAAAATTTTTCAAAAATAAGTTCTTGATGTTCATCTTGACATTCAAGGTGTTCTTGGTGTTCATCTTGACATTCATAGTGTTCTTGCATGCATCATATGTTTTGATTCATAATTTTCATGTTGTGAGTCATTTTCATGTTTTTCTCTTTCATCATTAAAAAAAATTCAAAAATAAAAAAAAATATATCTTTTCCTTATTTTACTCATAAATTTCGAAATGTTGGGTTGACTTAGTCAAAAAAATTTTTAAAAATAAGTTGTTTCTTTTGAGTCAAATCAAATTTTCAATTTAAAAATCTTCTCTTTTAAAAATCTTTTTCAAAAATCAAATCTTTTTCATTTTTCTTATTTATTTTTGAAAATTTTAAAAATATTTTTCAAAAATCTTTTTCTTAATTTTATCTCATAATTTTCGAAAATATTATCAATAATTAATGTTTTGATTCAAAAATTTCAAGTTTGTTACTTTCTTGTTAAGAAAGATTCAAACTTTAAGTTCTAGAATCATATATTGTGGTTACTTGTGAGTCAAGTCATTAATTTTGATTTTAAAATGTAAATCTTTTTCAAAACTAATTTTAATCATATCTTTCTATCATATCTTTTTAAATCATATCATTTTCAAAAAAATTGATTTTAAAATATCTTTTCTAACTTCTTATCTTCTTATCTTTTCAAAATTGATTTTCAAATCTTTTTCAACTAACTAATTGACTTTTTGTTTGTTTCTTATCTTTTTCAAAATCACCTAACTACTTTTCCCTCTCCAATTTTCGAAAATACCTCCCTTTTTTTCAAAAATTCTTTTTAATTAATTATTTGTTTTAAATTTTAATTTTAATTTTATTTCCCCTTTAATTTTCAAAAATCACCAACTCCTTTTCAAAAATTATTTTCGAAAATTTCTCTCTCTCATCTTCTTCTATTTATTTAATTACTTACTAACACTTCTCTTCATCTCATATCTCTGCTCCTATCCTCACCCTTGTGTTTGGATTATCCATTCTTCTTCACTCTTATTCCCTTTCTTCTTCTACTAATAATAAAGAACCTCTTTACTATAACATAGAGGATTCCTCTTCTTTTCTTGTTCTCTTCCCTTTCATATGAGCAGGGACAAGGAAAAGGGCATTCTTGTTGAAGCTGATCCAGAACCTAAAAGGACTCTGAAGAGGAAACTAAGAGAAGCTAAAATACAATAATCCAGAGACAACCTTACTGAAATTTTCAAACAAGAAAAGGAGATGGCAGCCGAACCTAACAACAACAATGCAAGGAGGATGCTTGGTGACTTCACTGTACCTAATTCCAATTTACATGGAAGGAGCATCTCAATCGCTGCCATTGGAGCAAACAATTTTGAGCTTAAACCTCAATTAGTTTCTCTGATGCAGCAGAACTGCAAGTTTCATGGACTTCCATCTGAAGATCCTTTTCAGTTCTTAACTGAATTCTTGCAGATCTGTGATACTGTTAAGACCAATGGGGTTGATCCCGAGGTCTACAGGCTTATGCTTTTCCCGTTTGCTGTAAGAGACAGAGCTAGAGTGTGGTTGGACTCTCAACCCAAAGATAGCCTGAACTCTTGGGATAAGCTGGTCACGGCTTTCTTAGCCAAGTTCTTTCCTCCTCAAAAGCTGAGCAAGCTTAGAGTGGATGTTCAAACCTTCAGACAGAAAGAAGGTGAATCCCTCTATGAAGCTTGGGAGAGATACAAGCAACTGACCAAAAAGTGTCCTTCTGACATACTTTCAGAATGGACCATCCTAGATATATTCTATGATGGTCTGTCTGAATTAGCTAAGATGTTATTGGACACTTCTGCAGGTGGATCCATTCACCTAAAGAAAACGCCTGCAGAAGCTCAAGAACTCATTGACATGGTTGCTAATAACCAGTTTATGTACACCTTTGAGAGGAATCCTGTGAGTAATGGGACGCCTCAGAAGAAGGGATTTCTTGAAATTGATACTCTGAATGCCATATTGGCTCAGAAAAAATATTGACTCAGCAAGTCAATATGATTTCTCAGAGTCTGAATGGAATGCAAGCTGCATCCAACAGTACTCAAGAGGCATCTTCTGAGGAAGAAGCCTATGATCCTGAGAATCCTGCAATAGCAGAGGTAAATTACATGGGTGAACCCTATGGGAACACCTATAACCCCTCATGGAGAAATCATCCAAATTTCTCATGGAAGGATCAACAAAAGCCTCAACAAGGCTTTAATAATGGTGGAAGAAACAGGTTTAACAATAGTAAACCTTTTCCATCATCCACTCAGCAACAGACAGAGAATTCTGAGCAGAATCCATCTAGCTTAGCAAATTTAGTCTCTGATCTATCTAAGGCCACTCTGAGTTTCATGAATGAAACAAGGTCATCCATTAGAAATTTGGAGGCACAAGTGGGCCAGCTGAGTAAGAAGATCACTGAAACCCCTCCTAGTACTCCAAGCAATACAGAAGAGAATCCAAAGAGAGATTTCAAGGCCATTGATATAACCATCATGGCCGAATCCAAGGAGAAAGGGGAGGATGTGAATCCCAAGGAGGAAGACCTCCTGGGACGTCCAGTGATCAACAATGAGATTCCCTTTGAGGAACCAAAGGACTCTGAGGCTCATCTAGAGACCATAGAGATTCCATTAAACCTCCTTATGCCATTCATGAGCTCTGATGAGTATTCTTCTTCTGAAGAGAATGAGGATGTTACTGAAGAGCAAGTTGCCAAGTACCTTGGTGCAATCATGAAGCTTAATGCCAAACTATTTGGTAATGAGACTTGGGAAGATGAACCTCCCTTGCTCATCAATGAACTGAATGATCTGGATCAACTGACATTGTCTCAGAAGAAACAGGATCCTGGAAAGTTCCTAATACCTTGTACCATAGGAACCATGACCTTTGAGAAGGCTCTATGTGACCTTGGGTCAGGAATAAACCTCATGCCACTCTCTATAATGGAGAAACTGGGAATTTTTGAGGTACAAGCTGCTAGAATCTCATTAGAGATACCAGACAATTCCATAAAATAGGCTTATGGACAAGTAGAGGACATGTTAGTAAATGTTGAAGGCCTTTACATCCCTGCTGATTTCATAATCCTAGATACTGGGAAGGATGAGGATGAATCCATCATCCTTGGAAGACCCTTCCTAGCCACAACAAGAGCTGTGATTGATGTGGATAGAGGAAAATTGATCCTTCAACTAAATGAGGACAACCTTGTGTTTAAAACTCAAGGATCTCTCTCTGTAACCATGGAGAGGAAGCATGAAAAGCTTCTCTCACTGCAGAGTCAACCAGAGCCCCCACAGTCAAACTCTATGTTTGGTGTTGGAAGGCCACAACCAAACTCTAAGTTTGGTGTTGAACTCCCATATCCAAACTCTAAGTTTGGTGTTGGAAAGTCTCAATAATGCTCTGAACATCTGTGAGGCTCCATGAGAGCCCACTGTCAAGCTATTGACATTAAAGAAGTGCTTCTTGGGAGGCAACCTAATTTTTATTTATCTAATTTTATTTTCATTCTTATTGTTCTTTCATGTTCTCTTAGGTTCATGATCATGTGGAGTCACAAAATAAATATAAAAATTAAAAACAGAATAAAAAATAGCAGAAGAAAAATCACACCCTGGAGGAAGGACTTACTGGCGTTTAAACGCCAGTAAGGAGCATCTGGCTGGCGTTCAACGCCAGAACAGAGCATGGATCTGGCGTTGAACGCCAAAAACAAGCAACATCCTGGCGTTCAGACGCCAGGAATGCACCCTGAGGAAAGCTGGCGCTGAACACCAGAAACAAGCATAGAACTGGCGTTCAACGCCAGAAACATGCTGCATCTGGGCGTTGAACGCCCAGAACAAGCATCGATTCGGCGTTTAAATGCCAGAATTGCATGCAAAGGCATTTTACATGCCTCAATGGTGCAGGGATGTAAATCCTTGACACCTCAAGATCTGTGGACCCCACAGGATTATCTCAGCATCTGTGGACCCCACAGGATCCCCACCTACCTCCACTCATACTCTCCCCTCTTCTCATTCATCCTCTCTTCCCAATAAACACCTTTCCCCAAAACCATTCATCACTCATCCATCCACTCTTCCCCATAAACCTACCTCATAAACCCCACCTACCTTCAAAATTCAAAATCACTTTCCCACCCAAACCCACCCCATATGGCCGAACCTTAACCCATCTCCCTCCACTATATAAACCTCTCCATTCTTCTTCATTCTCACAGAACTCAACCCTCTCATCCCCTTCTTGGCCGAAACACAACCCTCTCTCCCTCTCTTCCATATCTTCTTCTTCTTCTTCTTTTCTTTCTTCTCTTGCTCGAGGGCGAGCAATATTCTAAGTTTGGTGTGGTAAAAACATAAGCTTTTTGTTTTTCCATTACCATTGATGGCACCTAAGACCGGAGAATCCTCTCGAAAAGGGAAAGGGAAGACAAAAGCTTCCACCTCTGAGTTATGGGAGATGGAAAGATTCATCTCCAAAGCCCATCAAGACCACTTCTATGATGTTGTGGCCAAGAAGAAGGTGATCCCCGAGGTCCCTTTCAAACTCAAGAAAAATGAGTATCCGGAGATCCGACATGAGATCCAAAGAAGAGGTTGGGAAGTTCTAATAAACCCCATCCAACAAGTCAGAATTCTAATGGTTCAAGAGTTCTATGCTAATGCATGGATCACTAGGAACAATGATCGAGGTAAGAACCTGAACCCAAAGAATTATCTCACCATGGTTCGGGGGAAATACTTAGATTTTAGTCCGAAAAATGTGAGGTTGGCATTCAACTTGCCAATGATGGAAGAGAACACACGCCTTTACACAAGAAGAGTCAACTTTGATCAAAGGTTGGACCAAGTCCTCATGGACATATGTGTGGACGGAGCTCAATGGAAGATTGACTCAAAAGGTAAACCGGTTCAACTGAGAAGACTGGACTTTAAGCCTGTAGCTAGAGGATGGTTGGAGTTCATTCAACGCTCAATCATTCCCACTAGGAACCGGTCTAAAGTTACTATAGACCGGGCCATCATGATCCATAGTATCATGATTGGGGAGAAAGTGGAGGTTCATGAGATTATACCTCAAGAACTCTACAAGGTAGCTGACAAGTCCTCCACTATGGCAAGGTTAGCCTTTCCTCACCTCATTTTCCACCTATACAATTCGGTTGGGATTGACATAGAGGGAGATATCCTCATTGAAGAGGACAAGCCCATCATTAAGAAAAGGATGGAGCAAACAAGAGAGCCTATTCATGGATCTCAAGAGACGTATGAAGAAGCTCATCACCAAGAAATCCCTGAGATGCCTCAAGGGATGCACTTTCCTCCACAGAATTTTTAGGAGCAAATCAACACCTCCCTAGGAGAATTATGTTCCAACATGGGACAATTAAGGGTGGAACATCAAGATCACTCCATCATCCTCTATAAAATTAGAGAAGATCAAAGAGCAATGAGGGAGGAGCAACAAAGACAAGGAAGAGACATAGAAGAGCTCAAGGACATCATTGGTTCCTCAAGAAGGAAATGCCACCATCACTAAGGTGGACTCATTCCTTGTTCTCAAATTTTCTATTTTTCGTTTTCTTTATGTTAAGTGTTTATCTATGTTAGTGTCTTATTACATGATCATTAGTATTTAGTAACTTTGTCTTAAAGTTATGAATGTCCTATGAATCCATCACCTCTCTTAAACGAAAAATGTTTTTAATTCAAAAGAACAAGAAGTACATGAGTTTCGAATTTTTCCTTGAACTTGGTTTATTTATATTGATGCGGTGACAATACTTTTTTTTTTCTGAATGTATGCTTGAACAGTGCATATGTCTTTTGAAGTTGTTGTTTATGAATGTTAAATACGTTGGCTCTTGAAAGAATGATGAATAGGAGAAATGTTATTTGATAATCTGAAAAATCATAAAAATGATTCTTGAAGCAAGAAAAAGCAGTGAATACAGAAAGCTTGCAGAAAAAAAAAAGAAAAAAATGGCAAAAAAAAGAAAGAAAAAGAAAATAAAAGCAAGCAGAAAAAGCCAAAAGCTCTTAAAACCAAGAGGCAAGAGCAAAAAGCCAGTAACCCTTAAAACCAAAAGGAAAGGGTAATAAAAAGGATCCAAGGCTTTGAGCATCAGTGGATAGGAGGACCTAAAGGAATAAAATCCTGGCCTAAGCGGCTAAACCAAGCTGCCCCTAACCATGTGCTTGTGGCGTGAAGGTGTCAAGTGAAAACTTGAGACTGAGCGGTTAAAGTGAAGGTCCAAAGTAAAAGAAGAGTGTGCTTAAGAACCCTGGACACCTCTAATTGGGGACTTTAGCAAAGCTGAGTCACAATCTGAAAAAGGTTCACCCAGTTATGTGTCTGTGGCATTTATGTATCCGGTGGTAATACTGGAAAACAAAGTGCTTAGGGCCATGGCCAAGACTCATAAAGTAGCTGTGTTCAAGAATCAACATACTGAACTAGGAGAATCAATAACACCATCTGAATTCTAAGATCCTATAGATGCCAGTCATTATGAACTTCAATGGATAAAGTGAGATGCCAAAACTATTTAAGAGGCAAAAAGCTACAAGTCCCGCTCATCTGATTGGAGCTATGTTTCATTGATATTTTGGAATTTATAGTATATTCTTTTCTTTTTATCCTATCTGATTTTCAGTTGCTTGGGGACAAGCAACAATTTAAGTTTGGTGTTGTGATGAGTGGATAATTTATACGCTTTTTGGCATTGTTTTTAGTATGTTTTTAGTAGGATCTAGTTACTTTTAGGGATGTTTTTATTAGTTTTTATGTTAAATTCACATTTCTGGACTTTACTATGAGTTTGTGTATTTTTCTGTGATTTCAGGAATTTTCTGGCTGAAATTGAGGGACTTGAGCAAAAATCAGATTCAGAGGTTGAAGAAGGACTGCTGATGCTGTTGGATTCTGACCATCCTGCACTCAAAGTGGTTGTTTATAACTGTTTTATCTGTTATCAGTTTTGAATTGATTATGAATGATTCTATTTATTAATTCAAACATTTAAAAAAAAAGTACCTCGCTAACTAACTACGCTTCTAACAACGAATCAGGCTCCTATAATAAATAATAGATAATAATTAGGATGACAAATTGGTAGCACTGAGTTTCTGGTATGTCCTAGGCGTACTGAAAATTGGGTCGTTACAGGAAGTGCCCAAAAAGACCCTAATCAACATCTCAACACATTCTTGAGGATCTGTGACACTGTAAAGTCCAATAGGGTACACCCTGACATCTACAAACTACTATTATTCCCTTTCTCACTCAGAGATAAGGCAGCAAAGTGGTTGGAATCATTTCCCAAGGATAGCCTAACTACATGGGAGGAGGTCATGAACAGATTCCTTGCAAGATTTTACCTTCCACAAAGAATCAACAGGCTGAGAGCTGAGGTGCAAACTTTCAGACAACAAGATGGAGAAACACTCTATGAAGCCTGGGAGAGGTTCAAATATCTGACAAGAAGATGCCCACCAGAAATGTTCAATGAGTGGGTATAACTACATATCTTTTATGAGGGGCTGTCCTATGAATCAAAGAAGGCCATGGATCATTCTTCAGGAGGCTCACTCAACAAGAAGATAACCATTGAAGAAGCCATAGATGTCATCTAGACTGTAGCTGAAAATGAGTATTTCTATGCTTTAGAAAGGACTCAGAAGAAAGGAGTGCTAGAACTCAACTCTGTAGATGCTTTGTTAGCTCAGAACAAGGCAATTACAGCACAGATAGCAGCCTTAACCAAGAAGATGGAGGCTAATCCAGCCTCAGTCATTCAAGACCAAACTCCTCAACAAGAAGGGAATGCACCAGAATCTGAAGGTGACTGGGAACAAGCTAATTATGTGAACAACTCATCCAGACCACCATATGACCCACACTCTAAGACATACAACCCAGGTTGGAAGAACCGCCCAAATTTTGGGTGGAGAAACTAACAAAGCCACAATCAGGACCACAACAAACCTTATCCATCAAATCAACACTCCACTCACAACCCCAACCATCAAATAGGCAACCATAGACCCTACCATACCATAACTCACAAAACACATCATACCATAGAAACCAACCAATACACAACAACCTCCATCAAGACACACCACCCTCGACTATGCAACCATGCGAAATCAAGAGCAACTTTAAGAGGATTGAAGCTGCAATAGCACAACTGTCATCACAGATTATAGGAGCAGTCTCCACCCTTATAGAGAGACAAGCACAGACTGAAAGAAGGATAGACACCAACCAAGAAGAATACATGTCAAATCTAAAAAATTAAGCCGCAACAATCTCAAAGTTGGAAGCACAACTGGGGATTTTTTCCAAGCAAATCCCACTGCCCACACACACATTTTCCAGTGATACCATGGCCAACCCAAGAGGGAATGTAAGGCCATTACACTAAGAAGTGGGAAAGTTGTGGAGGAAGGAACCCCAAGCAAAGACAACCATAAAGAAGAAGTTACAGAAAAGCATGGGAATAAGAATGAAGATGAGACCCCTGCTCCACCTCCATCAAAACCAGTTCTAAAGCCTTATATGACAAAAGCACCATATCCACAAAGGCTGGGAAAAGGTGGGAAGGATGGCCAATTCTCTAAGTTCCTAGAGATCTTCAAAAAGCTCCAAATCAACATACCATTTGCTGAGGAATTGGATCAAATGCCACTCTATGCCAAATTTTTTAAAGAGCTTATAACAAGAAAAAGGAACGGGGAGGCAAAGGAAACCATAGTACTAACTGAGGAATGCAGCGCCATCATACAAAAGAAGCTGCCTCAGAAGCTGGAAGACTCAGGGAGTTTCTAAATCCCCTACATCATAGGGGATATCACCATTGAGAAAGCCCTGTGTGACTTGGGAGCTAGCATAAATCTCATGTCCTTAACCATGATGAGAAGGATGAAGATTGAGGAAGCCAAGCCAACAAGAATGGCACTCCAATTGGCTGACAGAATATTTAAGTTTCCACATGGAGTGGTGGAAGAATTGTTGGTAATAGTGGGGGAATTTATTTTTCCAGCTGATTTTGTTGTGCTAGACATGAAAGAAGAGGCCAACACATCAATCTTCCTAGGAAGGCCATTTCTAGCTACTACTAGAGCCATCATTGATGTGCAAAAAGGGGAACTAGTATTGAGATTGCATAAAGAGAAGATGGTCTTCAACGTCTTTAAAGCAATGAGTTACCCCAAAGAATCCATAGGAGAATGCATGATGGTAGACACCATGGAACATATAGTTCAAGGGGTTTGGAAGAAGAGCAATGTGAAGGAGCTATGGAGCTGGAACAACCAATATCAAATGGAGAACTACCACAAGAAACTAGGAAGAATTCAATCATGCCAACCACCACAGACAACAAAGATGCAGAGGCACCAAAACTAGAGCTGAAAACCTTACCACCTAGCTTGAAATATGCATAATTGGGTGCCAACAACACTCATCCAGTGATCATAAATTCAAGTCTGAGTAAGGAACAAAAAGAGAAGCTCATCCAAGTGCTGAGACAACACAAGGATGCCATAGGCTGGACACTTGCAGATTTAAAAGGGATCAGTCCTTCAATGTGTATGCACAAAATCCTACTTGAAGAAGATGCCAAACCTTCAAGGCAACAACAAAGGAGGCTGAACCCAACTATGAATGAAGTGGTTCAGAAAGAAGTGTTGAAATTGTGGCAAGCAGGGGTGATCTACCCCATCTCAGACAGCCCTTGGGTAAGCCCGGTGCAAGTAGTCCCTAAGAAGGGAGGGATCACTATTGTGGCAAATGAGAAGAATGAATTGATACCCACAAGGACAGTGACCGGATGGCGTATGTGCATTGACTACCGAAAAATCAATGAAGCCACTCGGAAAGATCACTTTCCCTTACCTTTCATGGACCAGATGCTTGAAAGATTGGCAGGACATGAATATTACTGCTTCCTGGATGGGTATTCGGGCTACAATCAAATTGTTGTAGACCCCAAGGATCAGGAAAGAACTTCATTTACTTGTCCATATGGTGTTTTTGCTTATAGGAGAATTCCCTTTGGATTGTGCAATGCACCTGCAACATTCCAAAGGTGCATGCTCTCCATTTTTTCAGACATGATTGAGAAGTTCATAGAAGTATTCATGGAGACTTTTCTGTGTTTGGAAACTCATATTCTGATTGCCTAAGCCATCTTGCTCTTGTGCTAAAAAGGTACCAAGAAACCAACCTGGTTTTGAACTTGGAAAAGTGCCACTTTATGGTAACTGAAGGGGTGGTTCTTGGTCACAAGATTTCAAAGAATGGCATAGAAGTGGACAAGGCAAAGGTGGAAGTAATTGAGAAATTACCTCCACCTTGCAATGTCAAGGCAATCAGAAGCTTTTTGGGACACGCGGGGTTCTACAGAAGGTTTATCAAAGACTTTTCAAAGATTGCAAAACCTCTTAGCAACCTACTTGTCTCAAACACTTTGTTTTTAATAGATAATGCATGGTAGCCTTTGATGAGCTTAAGAAGAGACTCTCCTCTGCACCTGTTATAGTACCACCTAGCTGGGATCTTCCCTTTCAACTAATGTGTGATGCATCTGATTTTGCTATTGGTGCTGTTCTAGGAGAGAGCAAAGACAAGCTAGTACATGTTATTTACTATGCTAGCAAGGTCCTTAATGAGAATCAAAGGAACTATACCACCACGGAGGAAGAACTTTTAGGCATAGTCTTTTTTTGACAAGTTTAGATCATATCTTACTGGCTCAAAAGTAATTGTGTTCACTGATCATGCAGCACTCAAATACTTGCTTACCAAACAAGAATCTAAGCCCAGACTAATAAGATGGATTCTGCTACTCCAAGAATTTGACATTGAGATTAAAGATAGGAGTGGAGCAGAGAACAAGGTAGCTGACCACCTCTCAAGGATCCCACAAGAAGAAGAAATGCATCAAGTAGTAGTAAATAAAAGCTTCCCTGATGAGCAATTGATGATGATTTGAGTGGCCCCTTGGTTTGCAGACATAGTGATGAGCGGATATTTTATACGCTTTTTGGGGTTAATTTCATATAGTTTTGAGTATGTTTTAGTTAGTTTTTAGTCTATTTTCATTAGTTTTTAGGAAAAATTCATATTTCTAGACTTTACTATGAGTTGTGTGTTTTTCTATAATTTCAGGTATTTTTCTGGCTGAAATTGAGGGAGCTGAGCAAAAATCTGATTCAGGCTGAAAAAGGACTGCTGATGTTGTTGGATTCTGACCTCCCTGCACTCAAAGTGGATTTTCTGGAGCTACAGAACTCGAAATGGCATGCTTCCAATTGCGTTGGAAAGTAGACATCCAGAGCTTTCCAGAAATATATAATAGTCCATACTTGGCACAAGGATAAACGACGTAAACTGGCGTTCAACGCCAGTTCTCTGCCCAATTCTGGCGTCCAGCGCCAGAAAAGGATCAAAAGCTGGAGTTGAACGCCCAAACTGGCACAAAAACTGGCGTTCAACTCCACAAATGGCCTCTGCACGTGACTCACTTAAATCTCAGCCCCAGCACACACCAAGTGGGCCCCAGAAGTGGATCTTTGCATCATCCATCATAGTCAACTCAATTTTTGTAAACCTAGGCTACTAGTTTAGTATTTAAACAACTTTTAGAAGACTTATTTCGTATCTCATGACATTTTAGATCAAAACTTTGTATTCTCTGACGGCATGAGTCTCTAAACCCCATTGTTGGGGGTGAGGAGCTCTGCTGTGTCTCGATGAATTAATGCAAGTATTTCTGTTTTCCATTCAAACACACTTGTTCCTTTCTAAGATGTTCATTCACGCTTAACTATGATGAAGGTGATGATCCGTGACATTCATCACCTTCCTCAAACCATGAACATGTGCCTGACAACCACCTCTGTTCTATATCCGATTGAATGAGTATCTCTTAATTCTCTTAATCAGAATCTTCGTGGTATAAGCTAGAACTGATGGCGGCATTCATAAGAATCCGGAAAGTCTAAACCTTGTCCGTGGTATTCCGAGTAGGATTCAAGGATTGAATGACTGTGATGAGCTTCAAACTCCTGAAGGCTGGGCGTTAGTGACAGACGCAAAAAGATAGTAAATCCTATTCCAACCGGATCGAGAACCAACCGGTGATTAGCCATGCTGTGACAGAGCGCGTGAGCGTAGTTTTCACTGGAAGGATGGAAGGTAGCCATTGACAACGGTGATCCACCAACACACAGCTTGCCATAGGAAGACGTGCATGCATGAATTAGAAGATAGAGAAAAGCAGAGATTCAGAAGACAAAGCATTTCCAAAACTCCAACATATTCTCCATTACTGCATAACAAGTAACCTTTAATCCATGCTCTCTTGTTTATTTGAAATTCAACTGATAAACATAATTGACTTCCTGACTAAGATTTACAAGATAACCATAGATTGCTTCAAACCAACAATCTCCGTGGGATTCGACCCTTACTCACGTAAGGTATTACTTGGACGACCCAGTGCACTTGCTGGTTAGTGGTACGAGTTGTGAAAAGTGTGATTCACAATTTGTGCACAAAGTTTTTGGCGCCGTTGCCGGGGATTGTTCGTGTTTGGACAACTGACGGTTTATTTTGTTGCTTAGATTAGGAAAATTTTTCTTTTTTTTTGGTTTAGAATCTCTTATTATTGTTCTTGGTTAAAAATATCCTTCTTTAAAACAAGTGTTACATTTACTGCCCAATTGGCTAAAGCGTTAGTCTAGGCCCATGGTAGTTTGGTACACTCTTTTTAAAATCTTTTTCAAAAATAATTTTTCTATTAAATCCTGTGCCAAACTTTAAGTTTGGTGTTTTCTTGTTGATTTTTCTTTGTTTTTCGAAAATTTATTTTGTTTTTCTAAAAATTTTAAGTTTGGTGTTCTTTCTTTGTGTTCTTGAGTTTTCCTTGTGACTTGATCTTAAAATTTTTAAGTTTGGTGTTCCTTGGTGTTTTCCCTCCAAAATTTTCGAAAATAGGGAGCATTAGATCTAAAAATTTTAAATCTTGTGCTATCTTATTGTTTTTCTCTTTCCTCTTAAAAATCAAAAATATCTTTTCTCTCTATTTTAAATACATATTTTCGAAATATATTTCTAAAATTTAGATTTTTATTTCAAAATTTAAAACTTTTTTTTTTCAAAATCATCATATCCTTTTCAAAACATCCTAACCACTTTCTCTCTCCTCAGTTTTTTGAAAATCTTCACCCAATTTTTATTTATTTTATTTCAATTTATTTTATTTTCGAAATAAATATATAAATAAATAAATAAAAATATTTTTTCTATTTTACATCATCTCCCTTTCTCCATCATGGACCTAAGCGGAAATGAACAGTCCAGGAGGACTCTGGGGTCATATTCTAACCCCTCTACTGCTTCATATGGGAGTAGCATCTGCATACCCTCCATTGGAGTCAGTAGCTTTGAGTTGAATCCTCAGCTCATTATCATGGTGCAGCAAAATTGCCAGTATTTTGGTCTTCCACAGGAAGAACCCACAGAGTTTCTGACACAGTTTCTACAGATTGCTGACACAGTACATGATAAAGAAATAGATCAGGATGTCTACAGACTATTACTGTTTCCATTTGCTGTAAAAGATCAAGCTAAGAGGTGGTTGAATAACCAACCTAAGGCCAGCATAAGGACATGGAAACAGCTGACAGAAAAGTTCCTGAATCAATATTTCCCTCCAAAAAGGATGACACAGCTAAGGCTGGACATCCAAGGCTTTAAACAAGGAGATAATGAATCTCTTTATGATGCCTGGGAGAGATACAGAGAGATGCTACGAAAATGCCCCTCTGAAATGTTTTCAGAGTGGGTTCACTTAGACATCTTCTATTATGGGCTTGCAGAAGGAGCTCAGATGTCTCTAGATTACTCAGCTGGTGGATCCATCCACATGAGAAAGACAATTGAAGAGGCTCAAGAGCTCATTGATACAGTTGCCAGGAATCAGCATCTGTACCTAAGCAACAACCCTTCCATGAATGAAGAGGTTAAAACAGTAACTGCTGAACTCAGCCCTGTAAAACAAGCTGCTGAATTCAATCAGCAATTAGACTTTCTCACAAAGCAGTTAGCCGAATTTAAAGACAGGCTACAAGAGACAAGGATGGCTAATATACATATGGACGAACAGTTTAAGCAAACAAAGCAGCAGCTGTCAAGGCAAATAGCAGAAGAATGCCAAGCAGTTTAACTAAGAAGTGGGAAAACATTAAATACCCCACCTCAAGGCAGCAAAAAGCTAAGAAATGAGCAAACCACCCAAAATTCACCTGAGGACAGTAAGAGTCCAGGGAAAAATAATTCTGGTGCTAAAGCGCCAGAAAATTGGTGGAAGGCTGGCGCTGAACGCCCAGACCATGGCCAAAACTGGCGTTCAACGCCAAAAATACAGCAGGACTAGCGTTCAACGCCAGAAATGGGCAAGGATCTGGCGTTGAACGCCCAAAATGGGCATGATCTGGCGCTGAACGCCCAAAATGGGCACAGTTCTGGCGTTCAGGCGCCAGAAGCAGACAAGAAGCTGGCGTCCAGCTTCACTCCATCTTCTAACTCTAGCACTCAAGTGCCAGTGAGGGATCAGACACACACAAATGCTGATAACAACCCCTCTAAAAAGGCTTCTTCAACCACTTCTGTAGGCAATAAACCTGCAGCAACTAAGGTTGAAGAATATAAAGCCAAGATACCTTATCCTCAAAAACTCCGGAAGGAGGAGCAGGATAAGCAATTTGCTCGCTTTGCAGATTATCTCAGGACTCTTGAAATAAAGATTCCATTTGCAGAAGCACTTGAGCAAATACCTTCTTATGCCAAGTTCATGAAAGAGATCTTGAGTCATAAAAAGGATTGGAGAGAAACAGAAAGAGTTCTCCTCACTGAAGAATGCAGTGCAGTCATTCTGAAGAGCTTTCCTGAAGAGCTTAAAGACCCTGGGAGCTTTCTGATACCATGCATATTAGAAGATAATTGCACCAAGACAGCTTTATGCGATCTTGGGGCAAGCATCAACCTAATACCTGCATCCACTATCAGGAAGCTTGGCTTAACTGATGAAGTTAAACCGACCCGGATATGTCTCCAACTTGCTGATGGTTCCACTAAATACCCATCAGGCGTGATTGAGGACATGATTGTCAGAGTTGGGCCATTCGCCTTTCCCACTGACTTTGTTGTGCTGGAAATGGAGGAGCACAAGAGTGCTACTCTCATTCTAGGAAGACCCTTCCTAGCAATTGGACGATCCCTCATTGACGTCCAATAGGGGGAAATCACCCTGAGAGTCAACGATGATGAGTTCAAGTTGAACGCTGTCAAAGCCATGCAGCATCCAGACACATCAATAGACTGCATGAATGTTGATCTTATTGACTCTTTGGTAGAAGAGATCAACATGGCTGAGAGTCTCGAATCAGAGTTGGAAGAGATCTTTAAAGATGTTCAGCCTGATTTGGAGGATTCAGGGGACATGAAAGAGCCTCTGAACTTTCTTCTGAAAGAGGAAAAACCTCCTAAACCCGAGCTCAAGCCATTACCACCATCCTTGAAATATGCATTTCTGGGAGAAGGTGACACTTTTCCAGTGATCATAAGCTCTGCTTTAAATTCACAGGAAGAGGAGGCACTTATTTAAGTGCTAAGGACACACAAGACAGCTCTTGGGTGGTCCATAGGTGACCTTAAGGGCATAAGCCCAGCTAGATGCATGCACAAAATCTTATTGGAGGATAATGCCAAACCAGTGGTGCAACCACAGAGGCGGCTAAATCCAGCCATGAAAGAAGTGGTGCAGAAAGAGGTCACCAAATTACTGGAGGCTGGGATTATTTATCCTATTTCTGATAGCCCCTGGGTGAGCCCTGTTCAAGTCGTCCCAAAAAAGGGAGGCATGACAGTAATTCATAATGAAAAAAATGAACTGGTTCCTACAAGAACAGTTACAGGGTGGCGCATGTGTATTGACTACAGAAGGCTCAATACAGCCACCAGAAAGGATCATTTTCCTTTACCATTCATAGACCAGATGCTAGAAAGACTAGCAGGTCATGATTATTACTACTTTTTGGATGGCTACTCAGGCTATAACCAGATTGCAGTAGATCCCCAGGATCAAGAGAAAATAGCATTCACATGTCCATCCGAAGTGTTTGCTTATAGAAGGATGCCATTTGGGCTATGTAATGCGCCTGCAACCTTCCAGAGATGCATGCTCTCTATTTTCTTTGACATGGTGGAAAAATTTCTGGAAGTCTTCATGGATGACTTCTCAGTATATGGAGACTCATTCAGCTCCTGTCTTGATCACCTGAAACTTGTTCTGAAAAGATGCCAAGAGACCAACCTAGTTTTAAACTAGGAAAAGTGTCACTTCATGGTGACTGAAGGAATTGTTCTTGGGCATAAGATCTCAAATAAGGGAATAGAGGTGGATCAAGCAAAAATAGAGGTAATTGAAAAATTACCACCACCTGCCAATGTTAAGGCAATCAGAAGCTTTCTGGGGCATGCAGGATTCTATAGAAGGTTTATAAAGGATTTTTCAAAAATCGCAAAACCTCTAAGCAATCTGCTAGCTGCTGACACGCCATTTGTGTTTGACACAGAGTGCCTGCAGGCGTTTGAAATGCTGAAAGCTAAGCTGGTCACAGCACCAGTCATTTCTGCACCAGACTGGACATTACCATTTGAGCTAATGTGTGATGCCAGTGATCATGCCATTGGTGCAGTATTGGGATAGAGGCATGACAAGCTTTTGCATGTCATTTATTATGCCAGTCGCGTTCTAAATGATGCCCAGAAAAATTACACAACCACAGAAAAAGAACTACTTGCAGTGGTTTACGCCATTGACAAGTTCAGATCATACTTAGTAGGATCAAAAGTGATTGTGTATACTGACCATGCTGCTCTTAAATATCTACTCACAAAGCAGGATTCAAAACCCAGGCTCATCAGATGGGTATTGCTTCTGCAAGAGTTTGATATAGAAATAAGAGACAGAAAAGGGACAGAGAACCAAGTGGCTGATCATCTGTCCCGGATAGAGCCAGTGGAAGGGACGTCCCTCCCTTCTCTCGAGATCTCTGAGACGTTTCCTGATGAGCATTTATTCGCCATTCAGGAAGCACCATGGTTTGCCGATATTGCAAATTATAAAGCTGCAAGGTTCATATCCAAGGAGTACAACAGGATACAAAAGAAGAAATTAATTACTGATGCAAAGTACTACTTGTGGGATAAACCTTATCTCTTTAAGAGATGTGCAGACGGAATTATCCGTAGGTGTGTGCCTAGAGAAGAAGCACAGAGGATCTTGTGGCATTGCCACGGATCTCAATATGGAGGCCATTTCGGAGGTGAGCGAACAGCCACCAAGGTCCTCCAATGTGGCTTCTATTGGCCCACACTCTATAAAGATTCCCGAGAGTTTGTACGTAATTGTGACAGTTGCCAAAGAGCTGGTAATCTGCCTCATGGTTACGCCATGCCTCAACAAGGAATCTTGGAAATTGAGTTGTTTGACGTATGGGGAATTGACTTCATGGGACCTTTCCCACCATCATACTCAAACACTTATATTCTGGTGGCAGTTGACTATGTATCAAAATGGGTTGAGGCTATTGCCACACCCACCAATGATACTAAAACAGTGCTGAAGTTCCTCCAGAAACATATCTTTAGCAGGTTTGGTGTCCCTAGAGTGTTAATCAGTGATGGGGGCACTCACTTCTGCAATAAACAGCTTTACTCTGCCATGGTTCGGTATGGAATTCGCCACAAGGTGGCCACTCCATATCATCCACAAACCAATGGGCAGGCTGAAGTCTCTAACAGAGAATTAAAGAGAATCCTGGAACGGACAGTAAATACCCGTAGAAGGGATTGGACAAGGAGCTTGGATGATGCTCTGTGGGCTTACAGAACAGCATTCAAGACCCCTATAGGGACCTCTCCATACCAACTCGTGTATGGTAAGGCATGCCACTTGCCCGTGGAACTGGAACATAAGGCCTACTGGGCAACCAGATTCCTAAACTTAGATGCCAAATTAGCAGGAGAAAAACGATTGCTCCAGCTAAATGAGCTAGAGGAATTCAGATTCACAGCTTTCGAAAATGCCAAGCTTTATAAAGAAAAATAAAAAAAATGGCATGACAGAAAGCTGTCATCTAGAATCTTTGAACCAGGACAAAAGGTCCTGTTGTTTAACTCTAGACTCAGGCTATTCCCCGGGAAACTGAAATCCCGGTAGAGGGGACCATACGTGATTACAAGTGTGTCACCATATGGTTATGTGGAGCTTCAAGATATTGATTCTGATAAGAAGTTCATTGTCAATGGACAGAGAATCAAGCATTATCTTGAAGGCAACATTGAGCAAGAATGCTCAAGGCTGAAGCTAGATTAAAAGCTCAGCAAGGTCCAGCTAAAGACAATAAAGAAGCGCTTGCTGGGAGGCAACCCAGCCATGGGGCAACAATCCTCTAAGCATTTTGCCCTATTTCTATTTTTATTTTTATTTGTTTATATAGAGTTCATTGATAACAAGGTAAATAATCATTTACAGAAGACCTCGGCACACAAAACAGAGAAAAAGATCTCACTGGCAAAAAAACACCAGTAAAAGTGCATTTTGGGCGTTCAACACCCAAAATGGGCATCCACTGGGCGCTGAACGCCAGTGATGGTAGCAGCTGGGCGTTCAACGCCAGAAAGGGGCACCCACTGGGCGTTGAACGCCAGTAATGGTAGCAGCTAGGCGTTGAACGCCCAGGAGAGCAGCAATTGGGCGCTGAACGCCCAAAACAGGCAGTGTTTGGGCGTTCAAACGCCAGGAAGGCAGGGAGGAGCCAAATTCATTTTTTCCACACGTATTTCCATTTTAATTTCAAATTTTATGCTTCAATGCATGATTTTTAGATGAACATGTCAAGAACCCTGATTTCTAAAATCCTTAATTTCTAAAAATCCATCCTTCCAAATTCAATCCAACTCTTTTCAAATCTTTTCTGAAAACAAATCTATCTTTTTCACTCTAAAATCTTTTCAACTAATCCATATCTTTTTCAAAATTCAGATTTATCTTTTTCAAAAATCTATCATATCTCTTCAAAATTAAACTATATCTTCCATCTTATCTTTTTCAACTCAATCTTCTTATCTTATCTTTTCCAATTTTTCGAAAACCCACCCCCCATCCCTTTAAATTTGGGTTCGGCCTCCCTCCTCCTCCATCAACAATTGCACCTAGCTCTCCTTCTATCCCTCTCCTTTCTTTTCTTTTGCTTGAGGACAAGCAAACCTCTAAGTTTGGTGTGTTTATCCGAGATCACTAAGATCATGGCTCCTAAAGGAAAATAACCCATTCCAAGAGGCAAGAAAGAGAGCGTTCCAAAACCACTTTGGAATCAAGGGAAGTTCTTATCTAAAGAACATTCAGACCATTATCTTAAAGTAATGGGTCTGAGATCAGTGATCCCGAAAGTTAGATTCGATCTGAAAGAAGATGAATATCCGGAGATCCAGGAGCAAATTCGAATCAGGAACTGGGAAGTCCTAGCTAATCCTGAAACGAAAGTGGGAAGGAACATGGTCCAGGAGTTCTATGCTAATATGTGGCAAACTGACAAGCAAAAACTATCTGGAACTGCATTCTATGAATTTCGGACCATGGTCAGAGGAAAGATTGTTCATACCACCCCTGACAAGATCAGGGAGATCTTAAAGCTACCTCAGCTAAAGAATGATCCAGACTCCTTCAACAGGAGGATGATGAGAGCAGACATTGACCTGGATAAGATTCTAGAGGACATATGTATCCCTGGAGCCAGGTGGACCACCAACACAAAGGGTGTCCCAAATCAACTCAAGAGAGAGGATCTCAAACCAGTCGCCAGAGGATGGCTGGACTTCATTGGGCGTTCTCTGTTGCCCACTAGCAACCGTTCTGAAGTCACAGTTAAAAGAGCAGTGATGATCCATTGCATCATGATGGGGAAGAAAGTGGAGGTTCATCAGCTGATTTCAACTGAACTCTACAAAATTGCTAACAAAAATTCTAAAGAGGCCAGGTTGGCTTATCCAAGCGTGATTTCTCTGCTCTGCAAGGACGCTGGAGTAAGGATGGGAATAACTGAGTATATCCTAATTGAAAAGCCAATCACCAAAGCATCAATGGAAAAACAACAAGCACAGGAGGATCCCATCAAGAAGAGAGCACAGAAATTCCTCCCAGAGATCCCTCAATCTGAATACTGGGAGTATCTTGAGACGTCCGTTACCAAGATACGAGAAGCTATGGAGCAAATAATAAAAGAACAGAAGGAACACAGTCAAATGCTGACCTATATGTTTAAAGAACAAGAGGAGCAGGGGCGTGACTTAAGGCTGCGTTTGTTTTCAAAGACAGGACAGAACACGACACTGAGACAGAGACAATAGGACGGAGACACTAAAAATTATTGTTTGTGTATTGTGTTTGGATACGATGTACAAGACACTAATGTAATGTCCAGTATTATGTTTGGATACATATAGACAAGACTAAAATATTATATGAAATGACTAAAATAACCACATGATTCCAAATTTTCTACATCAAGTACAAAATAATTTAATAGAGAATGAGAGTACGTAGGAGTACAGACGAAACTTGAAAAAATATTTGAAGAGACAAAAAATTTTAATAAAAAAATATATAATAGTATTTATATTAAAATAAAAATTATAAATATATTTATTTTATTTTTAAATTTATTATTAATATGTAGGAATACATATGGTTAAGATTAATAAAAAAATAGATCTGAATTTGATTAATAAAAAATTTTGTTTAGGTTAATAAGCCAAATTAATTTTAAATAAAAAATCAGTTTTAAAAAAAAATCTATTTTTACATGAAAAAAAAAGTTTTTGCACATAAAAATTTATTTTTATTTAGAAAACCAATTTTTTTATCTAAAAACTGATTTTTTTTAAATTATATAAAATCAATTACAACTTATAAATTATTTTTTAGCATTTTAAAAAGATCAATTTTACCTTTAATAATATTTATCTTTCAAAAGTTTTAAGACTAATTATAGGAAAAATAAGAAGGGATAATAGTGGAATAATAAAAAATATCTATGGACAAAAAGGAAAACAAAATTTATAAAAGAGTCCGTGTCCACTCATCCATATCCCGTGTCCATCATTGTCCTTCGTAGAAGAGTGGACACAAAAATATAAAAAACTGTTCCGGAGACAATGTGTTCCGTGTCCATGTCTCTACTTCCAAACACATTCTAAATATGTACTGTCCATGTCTCCGTGTCCTGTCTCCGAAAACAAACGCTACCTAAGGGAATTGAAGCGCCAAAAGCCTTCTCTTGTAGGACCAAGCACCCCAAGGATCAGAGGAACCCCCGTTCCCCCAGAATAAAGGTTGTTAATTTTCAATTTCTGCCTTAACTCTGTGACAGTGTCCTTATAGAAGTTTACCTTAGAAGTCATATAGTAGTAATTAGTATCTATTTTGATTTTATCTCCAATTAAGCTATAGTTTATTTTTCTCATCATCAGCAAACATGAATAAAGTAGGAGATCTTTTGAATAAGAGGCAATAAAATTTCGAGTTTTAATAAGAAAAATTCTAATTAGTTAAATGTGGTGGCAATGCTTTCTGTCTTCTGAATGAATGCTTGAACAGTGCATATGTCTTTTGAATTTGTTGTTTAAGACTGTTAAATATGTTGACTCTTGAAAGAATGATGAACATGAGACATGTTATTGATAAATCTAAAAAATCATAAAAATGATTCTTGAAGCAAGAAAAAGCAGCAAAGAACAAAGCTTGCAGAAAAAAAAAAAAGAGAAAGAAAAAGAAAAAGCAAGCAGAAAAAGCCAATAACCCTTAAAACCAAAAGGCAAGGGCAAATAAAAGGGATCCCAAGGCTTTGAGCATCAGTGGATAGGAGGGCCTAAAGGAATAAAATCCTGGTCTAAGCGGCTAAACCAAGCTGTCCCTAACCATGTGCTTGTGGCGTGAAGGTGTCAAGTGAAAACTTGACACTGAGCGGTTAAATTCAAGATCCAAAAGCTAAAAGAAGAGTGTGCTTAAGAACTCTGGACACCTCTAATTGGGGACTTTAGCAAAGCTGAGTCACAATCTGAAAAAGGTTCACCCAATTATGTGTCTGTGGCATTTATGTATCCGGTGGTAATACTGGAAAACAAAGTGCTTAAGGCCACGGCCAAGACTCATAAAGAAGCTGTGTTCAAGAATCATCACACTGAACTAAGAAAATCAATAACACTATCTAAATTCTAAGTTCCTATAGATGCCAATCACTCTGAGCTTCAGTGGATAAAGTGAGATGCCAAAACTGTTCAGAAGCAAAAAGCTACTAGTCCCGCTCATCTAATTGGAATCTGAGCTTCAATCAAAAACTCTCAGATATTATTGCTTCTCAACCTATTAGTCTTCTATTTTATTTGTCTAGTTGCTTGAGGACAAGTAACAGTTTAAGTTTGGTGTTGTGATGAGCGGATATTTTATACGCTTTTTGGGGTTAATTTCATATAGTTTTGAGTATGTTTTAGTTAGTTTTTAGTCTATTTTCATTAGTTTTTAGGAAAAATTCATATTTCTGGACTTTACTATGAGTTGTATGTTTTTCTGTAATTTCAGGTATTTTTTTGGCTGAAATTGAGGGAGCTGAGCAAAAATCTGATTCAGGCTGAAAAAGGACTACTGATGTTGTTGGATTCTGACCTCCCTGCACTCAAAGTGGATTTTCTGGAGCTACAGAACTCGAAATGGCATGCTTCCAATTGCGTTGGAAAGTAGACATCCAGGGCTTTCCAGAAATATATAATAGTCCATACTTTGCACAAGGATAGACGACGTAAACTGGCGTTCAACACCAGTTCTCTGCCCAATTCTAGCGTCCAGCGCCAGAAAAGGATCAAAAGCTGGAGTTGAACGCCCAAACTGGCACAAAAACTGGTGTTCAACTCCACAAATGGCCTCTGCACGTGACTCACTTAAATCTCAGCCCCAGCACACACCAAGTGGGCCCCAGAAGTGGATCTCTGCATCATCCATCATAGTCTACTCAATTTTTGTAAACCTAGGCTACTAGTTTAGTATTTAAACAACTTTTAGAAGACTTATTTCGTATCTCATGACATTTTAGATCAAAACTTTGTATTCTCTGATGGCATGAGTCTCTAAACCCCATTGTTGGGGGTGAGGAGCTCTGCTGTGTCTCGATGAATTAATGCAAGTATTTCTGTTTTCCATTCAAACACACTTGTTCCTATCTAAGATGTTCATTCACGCTTAACTATGATGAAGGTGATGATCCATGACATTCATCACCTTCCTCAAACCATGAACGTGTGCCTGACAACCACCTCCATTCTATATCCGGTTGAATGAGTATCTCTTAGATCTCTTAATCAGAATCTTCATGGTATAAGCTAGAACTGATGGCGGCATTCATAAGAATCCGGAAAGTCTAAACCTTGTCTGTGGTATTCCGAGTAGGATTTAAGGATTGAATGACTGTGACGAGCTTTAAACTCCTGAAGGCTGGGCGTTAGTGACAAATGCAAAAGGATAGTAAATCCTATTCCAACCGGATCGAGAACCAACCGGTGATTAGCCGTGCTGTGACAGAGCGCGTGAGCGTAGTTTTCACTGGAAGGATGGAAGGTAGCCATTGACAATGGTGATCCACCAACACACAGCTTGCCATAGGAAGACGTGCGTGCGTGAATTAGAAGACAGAGGAAAGCAGAGATTCAGAAGACAAAGCATCTCCAAAACTCCAACATATTCTCCATTACTGCATAACAAGTAACCTTTAATCCATGCTCTCTTGTTTATTTGAAATTCAACTGATAAACATAATTGACTTCCTGACTAAGATTTACAAGATAACCATAGATTGCTTCAAACCAACAATCTCCGTGGTATTCGACCCTTACTCACGTAAGGTATTACTTGGAAGACCCAGTGCACTTGCTGGTTAGTGGTACGAGTTGTGAAAAGTGTGATTCACAATTTGTGCACCACATAGCTAACTTCAAGGCTATTGGGGAACTACCAAGCAACATCAACAAACACATGAGGAGAAAGCTAATCAAGGATGCCAAACACTACATCTTGGATGACCCCTATTTGTTCAAGAAGTGTGCTGATGGAATCCTGAGAAGGTGTATATCCTATGAAGAAGGGCAGGAAGTGTTGTGGCAGTGCCATGGATCCGCATATGGAGGTCACTTCAGTGGGGAAAGAACAGCAGCAAAAGTGCTTCAATCCGGATTTTACTGGCCAACAATTTTTTATGCCAGGGCATTTTAGCCAGTTTCACTGACCTTTTCTTTATTGTTTTTAGGATAGTTTCATGCATTCTCTTAGGGAATAAGCAAGTTTTGGGTAGAATTTCACTTACATCTTGATTCAAGCATACATTGTGCACTTTACATGATTTCATGAGGATTTTGCATGAATTTAATGACAAATTGGATGATGCATTTCCCAAGACTGGGACTAGAGCTTTGATGCACTTTATTGCTTGATTTCAGGACAAAGGAAGCAAGGAAGAACCACGTTAGCAGCCACGTTAGTCTAACTAACGTGACCTCTAACGTGGAATGGGAGCTAACTTGCAAAGTTAATGAGAAAAGTAATCGCCAATAACACCCTCGAAGCCATAATAGCCCACATTAAGAGTCACGTTAACTAAGTTAACGTGAACTCTAACATGGAAGAAAGAAATGAAGCCAACGTTAGTGACACTTACCTTTGTCACTAACGTTGGACCAAGCTCACAATTGGCCACGTTAAGAGCCACGTTAACTCAGTTAACATGGACTCTAATGTTGAGAAGCAAAAAAAGAAGCCAACGTTAGTGACACTTACCTTTGTCACTAACGTTGAGCTAAGACACAATGAGCCACGTTAACTTAGTTAACGTGGAAGCTAAGGTGGAGGGAGCAAGAATCGCCAACGTTAGTGACACTCACCTTTGTCACTAACGTTGGAATGAGCCAATGTGAGCAACGTTAACTCCCACGTTAACTTAGTTAACGTGGAAGCTAACGTGGATAAGGGAAGGATGAACCAACGTTAGTGACACTCACCTTTGTCACTAACGTTGGAAATGGCTATCATTGCTACGTTAGAAGCCATGTTAACCTAGTTAACGTGGACTCTAACGTGGGAAGTAGGGGCACATTGGAACGTTAGTGACAAAGGTAAGTGTCACTAACATTCTCGAAGGATTGGCAAGCTTACGTTAAGAGCCACGTTAACCTTGTTAACGTGGACTCTAACGTAGGGGGAAGGGAAGACTCTCAACGTTATTGGGAAAGGTGAGTCCCAATAACGTGTGCAAAGGACCAAGACGCAACGTTAGTGGTCACGTTAGTGCCACTAACGTTGAAGTTAACGTGGACCATCCCTGGGTGAGGAACGTTAGTGAAAAAGGTGATTGTCACTAACGTTCTCGAACCCACACTCTCACTTAACGTTAACGCCACTAATGTCCTGAGCTAAACACCCTGCTTACTTCACACTTTCTCTCTGCAAGTAAAGCTAAGCCCACTGCAGAAGATAACTGCTTCAAACTCAAGATCCAAAGGCCCATATCCAAAACTTGAAGAACCAACTAGAAGATCAGAATAGTAGTATATATAGGGGTAGTTTTGAATTAGGAAAGGAACTTTTTGGGGGATTGGAAATTGGGAACTACTCTCTGTATAATTTACTTTTTCTGCACTTCTAGTTCTAATTTTCATGATATATTCTCCATCTTTGTTTTCTATTTCCAGAGCTATGAAAAACTAAACCCCTTTCATTGGGTTAGGGAGCTCTGTTGTAATTTGATGGATCAATACTAGTTTTCATTATTCTTCTTCTATCTTTTCTCTTGATTTTACTAGAAAGCTTTCAATCTTCATCCAATTGGGTAGTTATCTTGGAAAAGAAGCTATTCATACTTGGATCTCTTCTGAACCTTGGAAAAGGAATGAAGAGATCATGCTAGAAATGCTTTCTCATGTTGGACCAAATTGGGTTTGGTTGGATATGGTGACTATAATCCTACTAACACTTGATTTGGGAATGCATGTGGTATAATCAGTGACCATACTTTATCTCTTCTCATGAGCAATTGACCAAGGAATTGGCTATTGATCAAGATTTGAGAGATTGAATTGCCAAGGAATTGGAATTCGATCACTTAAGATTGCCAAGGAGATCAATGAATGCATTGATTGAGGAAGAGATGAAAATGAACTTGATCCGGAGAATGCAACATCTCCTAAGCCCAATGAATCCCCATCTCTGATCTTACCCATTCTCTTTAATTTCTGCAATTTACTTTTATGAGCATCTTCCCCATTCCTATTTAAATTCTGCAATTTACCTTCCGCCATTTACTTTCAGCTCTTTACTTTCGGCATTTACATTTTCTGCTATTTACTTTCTCACCATTTAATTTCCTGTAACACTCAAACCAAATTCTGCTTTGCTCAACTAGAACATTCCTCTAATGAAAGTTGCTTGACCAATCAATCCCTGTGGGATTCGACCTCACTCTATTGTGATTTTTTACTTGATGAAAATTCGGTACACTTGCCGAAGGAAAATTGTTGAGAGACAAGTTTCCGTGAGCATCAATGTTTAAGGATTCTAAGGAATTAATGTCAAGATGTGATGAGTGCCAAAGAGCTGGTAATTTAACCAAGAGAAATGAGATGCCACAGCAATTCATACTAGAGCTGGAACTATTTGATGTATGGGGGATGGACTTCATGGGATCCTTCCCAACCTCCCACTCAAATAGCTACATATTGGTGGCTGTTGATTATGTCTCAAGGTGGGTAGAAGCCATAGCCACTGCAACAAATGATAACAAAGTTTTGATAAACTTCTTAAGAAGGAACATCTTCAGCAGATTTGGAGTTCCCAGAGCTCTCATTAGTGATGGAGGGACACACTTCTGCAACAAACAATTTGAGACACTCCTTCTCAGGTATGGAGTCAAGCACAAGGTGGCAACTCCATACCACCCACAGACCAATGGGCAAGCTGAAATTTCCAACAGAGAGCTAAAACGAATCCTTGAAAAATCTGTTGGAAGCTCAAGAAAAGATTTCTCTAAGAAGCTGGATGATGCATTATGGGCCTACAGGACGGCCTACAAGACACCCATTGGGATGTCTCCATACCAACTGGTATATGGCAAGGCTTGTCACTTACCAGTTGAACTTGAGCATAGAGCATTTTGGGCTTTAAAAATGCTAAACTATGATGAGCAAGCTGCTGGAGAAAGAAGATTAATGCAACTCAATGAGCTGGAGGAGTTTAGAAATCAAGCATATGAGAATGCAAAAATCTACAAAGAGAACACAAAAAGGTGGCTTGATCAAAAGATAGTAAGAAGGGAGTTCACTGAAGGACAGAAGGTGCTACTCTACAATTCAAGGCTCAAGTTCTTCCCTGGGAAACTTAAGTCTCGATGGTCAGGACCCTTCACCATAATCAAGGTGTTTCCCTATGGTCATGTAGAGCTCATGGAGGACAAGACTCAGAGAACCTTTACTGTCAATGGCCAAAGACTCAAACACTACTTGGGAGGCTCCTTAGAGGAGCAGAGAGTGAGCTACAAGCTTAACTAAAGATGGAGGAGTGTCAAGCTAGTGACAATAAAGAATCACTAGTTGGGAGGCACCCCAACACTTTATCCTTTTTGACTTATTGTTTTTCTTAGAAGTAGTTTAAAATCTATTGCTTTAGATAGTTTAAGTTTCAGTCTCACATTTGTGTTACATTACCAATTAGAGTTAGATTGCAATAGTAGGTTAGGAAGTTTGATACTAGCTTTGGTAGTAGATTACTCTTACATTCTTTTTTCTGGGATTGCAATTTGATGAATGCATTACTAATGATGAGTAAATGGGCTGAGAACTAGCTAGAATGCTAAGTTTGGTGTGGCCACTCACCCACTTAATCTAGGCTTACAACCATTTTAATATCTTAATCTTGGAGAGTAAGTCCAGAGATTAAGTTTGGTGTGGCCACCATCAAGGATCACCTAGCAAGCCCAAGTTTACCCAATTTGAAAGCACTTAATGTTTTAGGCAAGAGCCTGAACGTGGTTTAATGTGTTCAGAGGAGGTTGGAATCAAAAGAAAATGAAAAGATTGGAGTTATTTCATCCTTATGAACACATTAAATACACAATGATGGAACCAATTTAATAAGATGCTAAAGGATTAAGTTTGGTGTCCCAAGGGACACCCATCAGTTGCAATCTGAATCACTCATGATAAAAAAGAATGTGAAGGATTCTTTTGTCATTACTAATGGGTTTCAGTTTCAATTTCAGGAGAAAATATGGGGCCCACATTGTGAACAACTCACAAAACAAGGAAGTCAAAGTGTACTTACACTTTGGAACTTGATGAGCGGATAATTTATACCCTTTTTGGCATTGTTTTTAGTATGTTTTTAGTAGAATCTAGTTACTTTTAGGGATGTTTTCATTAGTTTTTATGTTAAATTCACATTTTTGGACTTTACTATGAGTTTTTGTATTTTTCTGTGATTTCAGGTATTTTCTGGCTGAAATCGAGGGACTTGAGCAAAAATCAAATTCAGAGGTAGAAGAAGGACTGCTGATGCTGTTGGATTCTGACCTCCCTGCACTCAAAGTGGATTTTCTGGAGCTACAGAACTCAAAATGGCGCGCTTCCAATTGCGTTGGAAAGTAGACATCTAGGGCTTTCCAGCAATATATAATAGACCATACTTTGGCCGAGTTTAGACGACGTAAAAGGGCGTTGAACGCCAGTTCTACGCTGCTGTCTGGAGTTAAACGCCAAAAACACATCACAAACCAGAGTTGATCGCCAGAAATACGTTACAACCTGGCGTTCAACTCCAGAAAGAGCCTCTGCACGTGTAACATTCAAGCTCAGCCCAAGCACACACCAAGTGGGCCCCGGAAGTGGATTTATGCATCAATTACTTACTTCTGTAAACCCTAGTAACTAGTATAGTATAAATAGGACTTTTTACTATTGTATTAGACATCTTTGGATTATCTTTTGATCTTTGGAACATCTTTGGATGCCTAGTTCTTAGATCATGGGGGCTGGCCTCTCGGCCATGCCTGGACCTTTCACTTATGTATTTTTAACGTTAGAGTTTCTACACTCCATAGATTAAGGTGTGGAGCTCTGCTGTTCCTCATGAATTAATGCAAAGTACTACTGTTTTTCTATTCAATTCAACTTATTCCGCTTCTAAGATATTCATTTGCACTTCAACCTAAATGTGATGAACGTGACAATCATCATCATTCCCTATGAACGCGTGCCTGACAACCACTTCCGTTCTACCTTAGATTGAATGAGTATCTCTTGGATCTCTTAATCAGAATCTTCGTGGTATAAGCTAGATTGATGGCGGCATTCATGAGAGTACGGAAA
This sequence comes from Arachis hypogaea, assembly GCF_003086295.3. Lineage (NCBI taxonomy): Eukaryota > Viridiplantae > Streptophyta > Magnoliopsida > Fabales > Fabaceae > Arachis > Arachis hypogaea. The sequence goes on from NC_092051.1 coordinate 58,546,610, forward strand.
GTCTAAACCTTGTCTGTGGTATTCCGAGTAGGACTCTAGGATTGAATGACTGTGACGAACTTCAAACTCGCGAGTGTTGGGCGTAGTGACAGACGCAAAAGGAGGGTGAATCCTATTCCAGTATGGTCGAGAACCTCAGATGATTAGCCGTGCTATGACAGAGCATTTGGACCATTTTCACAAGAGGATGGGATGCAGCCATTGACAAGGGTGATGCCTCCAGACGATTAGCCATGTAGTGACAGCGCATCGGACCATTTTCCAGAGAGGATAAAAAGTAGCCATTGACAACGGTGATGTCCTTACATAAAGCCATTCATGGAAAGGAGTAAGACTGATTGGATGAAGACAGTAGGAAAGCAGAGGTTCAGAGGAACGAAAGCATCTCTATACACTTATCTGAAATTCTCACCAATGATATACATAAGTGTTTCTATCCTTATTTTATGTTTACTTATTATTTAATTTCGAAAACTCCATAACCTTTTGATATCCGCCTGACTGAGATTTACAAGGTGACCATAGCTTGCTTCATACCAACAATCTCCATGGGATCGACCCTTACTCACGTAAGGTTTATTACTTGGACGACCCAGTGCACTTGCTGGTTAGTTGTATCGAAGTTGTGAATGAAAAACAATTTATTAAGACGTGCGTACAGAGTTTTTAGCGCCGTTGCCTGAGATCACAATTTCGTGCACCAAGTTTTTGGCGCCGTTGCCGGGGATTGTTCAAGTTTGGACAACTGACGGTTCATCTTGTTGCTCAGATTAGGTAATTTTCTTTTTGTTTTATTTTCAAAAATTTTTTAAAAAAAATCTTTCAAAAATTTCTCCTTTGTTTTCGAAAAAAAAATTTAAAATAAAAATGTTTTCAAAAATATATTTTTCTTCAGAATTTTTAAGAATGAATTCTAGTGTTTCATGAAGCATGTTGAAGCCTGGCTGGCTGTAAAGTCATGTCTAATTCTTTTGGATAGGGAATGTTAGGCATGTCATGTCTGAGTTACATACTAAAGCTTGGCAGGCTATTAAGCCATGCCTAACCCTCAGATTGGAGCTTTAGACTAAAGAGCACAAGATTCCTAGAATTCACATTAAAAATTTTGGAATCCTTATTTTTCTTTTTCACATTAATTTTCGAAAAATCCAAAAAATTTTAATAAAATCATAAAAATAAAAAATATTTCATGTTTCTTGTTTGAGTCTTGAGTCAAGTTGAAAGTTTGGTATCAATTGCATATTCATCTTGCATTTTTCGAAAAATTCATGCATTCATAGTGTTCTTCATGATCTTCAAGTTGTTCTTGGTAAGTCTTCTTGTTTGATCTTGATGTTTTCATGTTTTGTGTCTTTTCTTGTTTTTCATATGCATTCTTGCATTCATAGTGTCTATACATGAAAAATTTTTAAGTTTGGTGTCTTGCATGTTTTCTTTGCATAAAAAATTTTTCAAAAATAAGTTCTTGATGTTCATCTTGACATTCAAAGTGTTCTTGGTGTTCATCTTGACATTCATAGCATTCTTGCATGCATTCATTGTTTTGATCCAAAATTTTCATGCATTGAGTCTTTTTCATGTTTTTCCCTCTCATCATTAAAAATTCAAAAATCAAAAAAATATCTTCCCCTTTTTCTCTCTTAAAATTTCGAAAATTAGATTTGACTTTTTCAAAAATTTTTACAATCTAGTTGTTTTTATGAGTCAAATCAAATTTTCAATTTAAAAAGCTTATCTTTTTCAAAATCTTTTTCAAAAATCAAATCTTTTTCATTTTTCTTATTTATTTTCAAAAATTTTAAAAATATTTTTCAAAAATTTTTTTCTTAATTTTACATCATATTTTCGAAAATAATATCATCAATTAATGTTTTGATTTAAAAATTTCAAGTTTGTTACTTGCTTGTTAAGAAAGATTCAAACTTTAAGTTCTAGAATCATATCTTATGATTTCTTGTGAATCAAGTCATTAATTGTGATTTTAAAAATCAAATCTTTTTCAAAACTAATTTCAATCATATCTTTTCAAAAATATCTTCTTATCTTATCTTTTTTCAAAAATTTGATTTTCAAATATCTTTTCTAACTTCTTATCTTCTTATCTTTTCAAAATTGATTTTCGAATTTGTTTCAACTAACTAACTAACTTTTTGTTTGTTTCATATCTTTTTCAAAACTCCCTAACTAACTCTCTCTCTCTAATTTTTGAAAATATCCCCCTCTTTTTCAAAATTTCTTTTTAATTAACTAATTATTTTAATTTCTGATTTTAATTTTCGAAAATTACTAACCTTTTTCAAAAACTATTTTCGAAAATCACTAACCATTTTTTCAAAAATAATTTTCGAAAATTCTCTTTCTCTCTCATTTCCTTCTATTTATTTATTCATCTACCCACACAAGGACCTCTATACTGTGGTAAAAAGGATCCCTATTATTATTATTTTTCTGTTCCCTCTTTTTCATATGAGCAGGAGCAAGGACAAGAATATTCTTGTTGAAGCAGATCCAGAACCTGAAAGGACTCTGAAGAGGAAACTAAGAGAAGCTAAATTACAACAATCCAGCAAGCACCTTTCAGAAATTTTCCAACAGGAAGAGGAGATGGCAGCCGAAAATAATAATAATGCAAGGAGGATGCTTGGTGACTTTACTGCACCTAATTCCAATTTACATGGAAGAAGCATCTCCATTCCTGTTATTGGAGCAAACAGTTTTGAGCTTAAACCTCAATTAGTTTCTCTGATGCAGCAGAACTGCAAGTTTCATGGACTTCCATCTGAAGATCCTTTTCAGTTCTTAACTGAATTCTTGCAGATATGTGATACTGTTAAGACTAATGGAGTAGATCCTGAAGTCTACAGGCTCATGTTTTTCCCTTTTGCTATAAAAGACAGAGCTAGAGTATGGTTGGACTGTCAACCTAAGGATAGCCTGAACTCTTGGGATAAGCTGGTCAAGGCTTTCTTAGCCAAGTTCTTTCCTCCTCAAAAGCTGAGTAAGCTTAGAGTGGATGTTCAGACCTTCAGACAGAAAGAAGGTGAATCCCTCTATGAAGCTTGGGAGAGATACAAAGGACTGACCAAAAAGTGTCCTTCTGACATGCTTTCAGAATGGACCATCCTGGATATATTCTATGATGGTCTGTCGGAATTAGCTAAAATGTTATTGGATACTTCTGCAGGTAGATCCATTCACCTAAAGAAAACGCCTGCAGAAGCTCAGGAACTCATTGACATGGTTGCTAATAACCAGTTCATGTACACTTCTGAAAGGAATCCTGTGAATAATGGGACGCCTATGAAGAAGGGAGTTCTTGAAATTGATACTCTGAATGCTATATTGGCTCAGAATAAAATATTGACTCAGCAAGTCAATATGATTTCTCAGAGTCTGAATGGAATGCAAGCTGCATCCAACAGTACTCAAGAGGCATCTTCTGAAGAAGAAGCTTATGATCCTGGAAACCCTGCAATGGCAGAGGTGAATTACATGGGTGAACCTTATGGAAACACCTATAACCCCTCATGGAGAAATCACCCAAATCTCTCATGGAAGGATCAACAAAAGCCTCAACAAGGCTTTAATAATGGTGGAAGAAATAGGTTTAACAATAGTAAACTTTTTCCATCATCCACTCAGCAACAGACAGAGAATTCTGAGCAGAATCGATCTAGCTTGGCAAATTTAGTCTCTGATCTATCTAAGGCCACTATGAGTTTCATGAATGAAACAAGATCCTCCATTAGAAATTTGGAAGCACAAGTGGGCCAGCTGAGTAAAAGGATCACTAAAATCCCTCCTAGTACTCTCCCAAGCAATACAGAAGAGAATCCAAAAGGAGAGTGCAAGGCCATTGAATTAATTACCATGGCCGAACCTGTAAGGGAGGGAGAGGACGTGAATCCCAAGGAGGAAGACCTCCTGGGACGTCCAGTGATCAATAAGGAGTTTCTCTCTGAGGAACCAAAGGAATCTGAGACTCATCTAGAGAACATAGAAATTCCATTGAACCTCCTTATGCCATTCATGAGCTCTGATGAGTATTCCTTTTCTGAAGAGAATGAGGATGTTACTGAAGAGCAAGCTGCCAAGTTTCTTGGTGCAATCATGAAGCTGAATGCCAAGTTATTTGGTATTGAGACTTGGAAGATGAACCTCCCGTGCTCACCAATGAACTAAGTGATTTGGATCAACTGACATTGCCTCAGAAGAAACAGGATCCTGGAAAGTTCGTAATACCTTGCAGCATAGGCAACATGATCTTTGAAAAGGCTCTGTGTGACCTTGGTTCAGGGATAAACCTTATGCCCCTCTCTGTAATAGAGAAACTGGGAATCTATGGGGTGCAAGCTGCAAAAATCTCATTAGAGATGGCAGACAATTCAAGAAAACAGGCTTATGGACAAGTAGAGGACGTGTTAGTAAAGGTTGAAGGCACATCCCTGCTGATTTCATAATCCTTGATACTGGGAAGGATGAGGATGAATCCATCATCCTTGGAAGACCTTTCCTAGCCACAGCAAGAGCTGTGATTGATGTTGACAGAGGTGAATTAGTCCTTCAATTGAATGAGGACTCCCTTGTGTTTACAACTCAAGGTCATCCCTCTGTAAACATGGAGAGGAAGCATAAGAAGCTTCTCTCAAAGCAGAGTCAACCAGAGCCCCTACAGTCAAACTTTAAGTTTGGTGTTGCGAGGCTACAACCAAACTCTAAGTTTGGTGTTGAACTCCCATATCCAAACTCTAAGTTTGGTGTTGGGAAGTCTCAACAATGCTCTGAACATCTGTGAGGCTCCATGAGAGCCCACTGTCAAGCTATTGACATTAAAGAAGCGCTTGTTGGGAGGCAACCCAATTTTTATTTAATTATATTTTATTAGTTATATGTCTTTAAAGGTACATGATCATGTGGAGTCACAAAATAAATCAAAAAATTAAGAACAGAATCAAAAACAGCAGAAGAAAAATCACACCCTAGAAGAAGACCTTACTGGCGTTTAAACGCCAGTAAGAAGCATCTGGCTGGCGTTCAACGCCAGAACAGAGCATGGTTCTAGCGCTGAACGCCCAAAATTGGCAGCATCTGGGTGTTTGAACGCCAGAATTACACCCTGGAGAAGAGCTGGCACTGAACGCCCAGAACAAGCATGGTTCTGGTGTTCAACGCCAGAAATGGGCCACAAATGGGCGTTCAACGCCCAGAACAAGCACCAATCTGGCGCTGAACGCACAGAGTTGTGTGCAAGGGCATTTTGCATGCCTAATTTGGTGCAAGGTTGTAAATCCTTGAACACCTCAGGATCTGTGGACTCCACAGGATCCCCACCTACCTCTACTCACTTCTTCTCAACCCTCTTTCACACCATCCCATAAACACTCTTCCCCAAAACTCTTCACCAATCACCTCAATCTCTCTTCCCTATCACTACTTTACCACTCACATCCATACACCCCACCTACCTTAAAAATTCAAAATCTCTTTCCCACCCAATCCCACCCATATGACCAAATACACACATCCCTCCATCTCCTCCATATCTTCTTCTTCTTCATCTATTCTTTCTTCTCTTGCTCGAGGGCGAGCAATATTCTAAGTTTGGTGTGGTAAAAGCATAAGCTTTTTGTTTTTCCATTACCATTAATGGCACCTAAGGCCAGAGAAACCTCAAGAAGAGGAAAGGGAAGATAATTGCTTCCACCTCTGAGCCATGGGAGATGGAAAGATTCATCTCACAAGCCCATCACTAAGAAAAGGATGGAGCAAACAAGAGAGAACATTCATGGATCTCAACAGTCACATGAAGAAGCTCATCATCAAGAAACCCCTGAGATACCTCAAGGGATGCACTTTCCTCCACAGAATTTTTGGGAGCAAATCAACACCTCCCTAGGAGAATTAAGTTCCAACATGGGACAATTAAGGGTGGAACATCAAGAGCACTCCATCATCCTTCATGAAATAAGAGAAGATCAAAAAGCAATGAGGAAGGAGCAACAAAGACAAGGAAGAGACATAGAAGAGCTCAAGGACATCCTTGGTTCCTCAAGAAGGAAACGCCACCATCACTAAGGTGGACTCATTCCTTGTTCTTACATTCTCTGTTTTTCATTTTCTCTATGTTAAGTGCTTATCCATGTTTGTGTCTTCATTACATGATCTTTAGTATTTAGTAACTTTGTCTTAAAGTTATGAATGTCCTATGAATCCATCACCTCTCTTAAATGAAAACTGTTTTAATTCAAAAGAACAAGAAGTACATGCGTTTCGAATTTATCCTTGAACTTAGTTTAATTATATTGATGTGGTGACAATGCTTTTTATTTTCTGAATGAATGCTTGAACAGTGCATATGTCTTTTGAAGTTGTTGTTTAAGAATGTTAAATATGTTGGCTCTTGAAAGAATGATGATAAGGAGACATGTTATTTGATAATCTGAAAAATCATAAAAATGATTCTTGAAGCAAGAAAAAGTAGCAAAAAACAAAGCTTGCAGAAAAAAAAAAAAGAGAAAAAAATAGCGAAAAAAAAAGAAGAGAAAAAGGAAGCAGAAAAAGCCAAAGCTCTTAAAACCAAAAGGCAAGAGCAAAAAGCCAATAACCCTTAAAACAAAAAGGCAAGGGTAAATAAAAAGGATCCCAAGGCTTTGAGCATTAGTGGATAGGAGGGCCTAAAGGAATAAAATCCTGGTCTAAGCGGCTAACCAAGCTGTCCCTAACCATGTGCTTGTGGTGTGAAGGTGTCAAGTGAAAACATGAGACTGAGCAGTTAAAGTCAAGGTCCAAAGCAAAAGAAGAGTGTGCTTAAGAACCCTGGACACCTCTAATTGGGGACTTTAGCAAAGCTGAGTCACAATCTGAAAAGGTTCACCCAGTTATGTGTCTATGGCATTTATGTATCCGGTGGTAATACTGGAAAACAAAGTGCTTAGGGCCACGGCCAAGACTCATAAAATAGCTGTGTTCAAGAATCATCATACTGAACTAGGAGAATCAATAACACTATCTGAACTCTGAGTTCCTATAGACGCCAATCATTCTGAACTTCAATGGATAAAGTGAGATGCCAAAACTATTCAAGAGGCAAAAAGCTACAAGTCCCGCTCATCTGATTGGAGCTATGTTTCATTGATAGTTTGGAATTTATACTATATTCTCTTCTTTTTATCCTATTTGATTTTCGGTTGCTTGGGGACAAGCAACAATTTAAGTTTGGTGTTGTGATGAGCGGATAATTTATACGCTTTTTGGCATGGTTTTTAGTATGTTTTTAGTAGAATCTAGTTACTTTTAGGGATGTTTTCATTAGTTTTTATGTTAAATTCACATTTCTGGACTTTACTATGAGTTTGTGTGTTTTTCTGTGATTTCAGGTATTGTCTGGCTGAAATCGAGGGACTTGAGCAAAAATCAGATTCAGAGGTAGAAGAAGGACTGCTGATGCTGTTGGATTCTGACCTCTCTGCACTCAAAGTGAATTTTATGGAGCTACAGAACTCAAAATGGAGCGCTTTTAATTTCGTTGGAACGTAGACATCCAGGGCTTTCCAGAAATATATAATAGTCCATACTTTGGCCGAGTTTAGATGACGTAAAAGGGCGTTGAACGCCAGTTCTACGCTGTTGTCTGGAGTTAAACGCCAGAAACACGTCACAAACCAGAGTTGAACGCCAGAAATACGTTACAACCTGGTGTTCAACTCCAGAAAGAGCCTCTGCACGTGTAACATTCAAGCTCAGCCCAAGCACACACCAAGTGGGCCCCGGAAGTGGATTTATGCATCAATTACTTACTTCTGTAAACCCTAGTAACTAGTATAGTATAAATAGGACTTTTTACTATTGTATTAGACATCTTTAGATTATCTTTTGATCTTTGGAACATCTTTGGATGCCTAGTTCTTAGATCATGGGGGCTGGCCTCTCGGCCATGCCTGGACCTTTCACTTATGTATTTTTAACGGTAGAGTTTCTACACTCCATAGATTAAGTTGTGGAGCTCTGCTGTTCCTCATGAATTAATGCAAAGTACTACTGTTTTTCTATTCAATTCAACTTATTCCGCTTCTAAGATATTTGGTGCACGAATTGTGAATCACACTTTTCACACTCGTACCACTAACCAGCAAGTGCACTGGGTCGTCCAAGTAATACCTTACGTGAGTAAGGGTCGAATCCCACGGAGATTGTTAGTTTGGAGCAATCTATGGTTATCTTGCAATTCTTAGTCAGGAAGTCAATTATATTTATCAGTTGAATTGCGAATAAACAAGAGAGCATGGATTAAAGGTTACTTGTTATGCAGTAATGGAGAATATGTTGGAGTTTTGGAGATGCTTTGTCCTTTGAATCTCTGCTTTCTCCCTATCTTCTTCTTCACGCACGCACGTCCCTCCTATGGCAAGCTGTGTGTTGGAGGATCACCGTTGTCAATGGCTACCATCCTTCCTTTCAGTGAAAATGGTCCAGGTGCACTGTCACCGTATGGCTAATCATCTGTAGGTTCTCGATCATACCGGATTAGGATTCGCTATCCTTTTGCGTCTGTCACTACGCCCAGCACTCGCGAGTTTGAAGCTCGTCACAGTCATCCAATCCCAGAATCCTACTAGGAATACCACAGACAAGGTTTAGACTTTCCGGATTCTCAAGGATGCTGCCAATGGATTCCAGCTTGTACCACGGAGAAACATACAAACTCATAGTAAAGTCCAGAAATATGAATTTTTCCTAGAAACTAATGAAAATAAACTAAAAACCAACTAAAACATGCTAAAATCTATATGAAATTAACCCCGAAAAGCATATAAAATATCCGCTCATCACAACACCAAACTTGAACTGTTGCTTGTCCTCAAGCAACTAGACAAATAAAATAGAAGACTAATAAGTCAAGAAGCAATAATATCTCAGAGTTTTTGAGTGAAGCTCAGATTCTAATTAGATGAGCGGGACTAGTAGCTTTTTGCTTCCGAACAGTTTTGGCATCTCACTTTATCCATTGAAGCTCAGAGTGGTTGGCATCTATAGAAACTTGGAATTCATATAGTGTTATTGATTCTCCTATTTCAGTATGATATTTCTTGAACACAGCTACTTTATGAGTCTTGGCCGTGGCCCTAAGCACTTTGTTTTCCAGTATTACCACCGGATACATAAATGCCACAGACACATAATTGGGTGAACCCTTTTAGATTGTGACTCAGCTTTGCTAAAGTCCCCAATTAGAGGTGTCCAGGGTTCTTAAACACACTCTTCTTTTTGCTTTGGACCTTGACTTTAACCGCTCAGTCTCAAGTTTTCACTTGACACCTTCACGCCACAAGCATATGGCTAGGGACAGCCTGGTTTAGCCGCTTAGGCCAGGATTTTATTCCTTTAGGCCCTCTTATCCACTGATGCTCAAAGCCTTGGGATCCTTTTTATTTACCCTTGCCTTTTGGTTTTAAGAGCTTTTGGCTTTTTCTGCTTGCTTTTCTTTTTCTTTCTATATTTTTTTTTCTGCAAGCTTTGTTCTTTGCTGCTTTTTCTTGCTTCAAGAAACATTTTTATGATTTTTCAGATTATCAATAACATGTCTCATGTTCATCATTCTTTCAAGAGCCAACATATTTAACAGTCTTAAACAAAAAATTCAAAAGATATATGCACTGTTCAAGCATTCATTCAGAAGACAGAAAGCATTGCCACCACATGTTACTAATTAGAATTTTTTTCTTATTAAAACTCGAATTTTATTGCCTCTTATTCAAAAGATCTGCTATTTTATTCATGTTTGCTGATGATGAGAAAAATAGACTATAACTTAATTGGAGATAAAATCAAAATAGACACTAATTACTATTATATGACTCCTAAGGTAAACTCCTATAATGACAACTATCACAGAGTTAAAGCAGAAATTAAAATTTAACAACCTTTGTTCTGGGAAGTGGATGTTCCTCGGATCTGTGGGGTGCTTGGTCCTTCAAGAGATAACTTCTGGCGCTTTAATTCCCTCAAGTCACGCCCTTGCTCTTCCTATTCTTTAATCAAGTAGCAAAGAATTTGACTTTGTTCCTTCTGTTCCTTTATTATTTGTTCCATAGCTTCTTGCATCTTGGTAACTGATGTTTCAAGATACTCCCAATATTCAGATTGAGGGATTTCTGGGAGAAATTCCTGTGTTTTCTTCTTGATGGGGTCATCATGTGCTTGTTGTTTTTCCATTAATGCTTTGGTGATTGGTTTCTCAAATGAGATATACTCAGTTATTCCCATCCTTACTCCAGCGTCCTTGCAGAGCAGAGAAAACAAGCTTGGGTAAGCCAACCTGGCCTCTTTAGAATTTTTGTTAGCAATTTTGTAGAATTCAGTTGAAATCAGTTGATGAACTTCCACTTCTTTTCCCATCATGATGCAATGGATCATCACTGCTCTTTTAACAGTGACTTCAGAACGGTTGCTAGTGGGCAGCAGAGAATGCCCAATGAAGTCCAGCCAGCCTTTGGCCACTGGTTTGAGATCTTCTCTTTTGAGTTGATTAGGAACACCCTTCGTGCTGGTGGTCCACCTGGCTCCAGGGATGCATATGTCTTCTAGAATCTTATCCAGGCTCTTATTTGTTCTCATCATTCTCCTATTGAAGGAGTCTGGATCATCTGTCAGCTGAGGTAGCTTTAAGATCTCTCTGATCTTGTCAGAGTGGGTATGAATAATCTTTCCTCTGACCATGGTTCGATAGTCATAGATATCAGATCCAGATAGTCTTTTCCTGTCTGTATGCCACATATTAGCATAGAACTCCTGGACCATATTCCTTCCCACTTTCGTTTCAGGATTAGCTAGGACCTCCCAGTTCCTAATTCGAATTTGCTCCTGCATCTCCGGATATTCGTCTTCTTTCAGATCGAATCTAACTTCCGGGATCACTGATCTTAGACTCATTATTTTATAATAATGGTCTGAATGTTCTTTAGATAAGAACTTCCCTTGATTCCAAAGTGGTTTTGGAACGCTCTCTTTCTTGCCTCTTGAAGTGGGTTGTTTTCCCTTAGGAGCCATGCTCTTAGTGATCACGGATAAACACACCAAACTTAGAGGTTTGCTTGTCCTCAAGCTAAAGAAAAGAAAGGAGAGGGATAGAAGGAGAGCTAGGTGCAATTGTTGATGGAAGAGGGTGGAGGCCGAGCCCATATATAAAGGGAGGGGGTGGGTTCGAAAATTTTGAAAAGATATGATAAAAAGATTGATTTGGAAAAGATAAGATAGAAGATATGATAAGAGAGGATATAGTTTAAAATTGAAAAGATATGAAAAATTTTTGAAAAAGATAAATCTAGATTTTGAAAAAGATAATGTGGAGATTTGAAAAAGATATTAGCTGAAAAAATAAATTTGTTTTGAAATTTTGAAAAAGAGTTGGATTGAATTTGAAAAAGAGGGTTTGTGCTTATGGATTAAGATACCTTTGATATTTTTAAGGTAGGGTGTTCAGAAATTAGGGATTTTAGAAATCAGGGTTCTTAACATGTTTATGCAAGAAATCATGAATTGAAGCATGAAAATTAAGATTAAAATGAAAAATATGAAGAAGAAATGAATTTACCTCCTCCCCACCATCCTGGCGTTTGAACGCCCAAACGCTGCATGTTTTGGGTGTTCAACGCCCAAATGCTGCCTCTCCTGGGCGTTCAATGCCCAGCTGCTGCTTCTTTCTGGCATTGAACGCCAGGAAGTCCTTTTTTACTGGGCGTTTTTTTGAACGCCCAGAATGCTGTAAATCTGGCGTTAAACGCCCAGAAAGAGCTTATTTCTGGCGTTTAACGCCCAGATGGCTATCCTCACTGGCGTTCAATGCCTAGTGGATGCTTCTGTTGGGCGTTGAACGCCCAAAACAAACTTTTACTGGCGTTTTCTTTCCAGTGAGCTCTTTTTCTCTGTTTTGTGTGCAGAATCCTTCTGTAACCCTGTGAACTTATACAATTGACTCTTTACCTTAGGATCAGTGAACTTTATATAAACAAATAAAAATAAAAATAGGGCAAAATGCTTAGAGGATTGATGCCCCATGGCTGGGTTGCCTCCCAGCAAGCGCTTCTTTATTGTCTTTAGCTGGACCTTGCTGAGCTTTTAGTCTAGCTTCAGCCTTGAGCACTCTTGCTCAACATTGCCTTCAAGATAGTGCTTGATTCTCTGTCCATTGACAATGAACTTCTTATCAGAATCAATATCTTGAAGCTCCACATAACCATATGGTGATACACTTGTAATCACATATGGTCCCCTCCACCGGGACTATAGTTTCTCAGGGAATAGCCTGAGCCTGGAGTTGAACAACAGAACCTTTTGTCCTGGTTCAAAGATTCTAGATGACAGCTTTCTGTCATGCCACTTTTTTTATTTTTCTTTATAAAGCTTGGCATTTTCGAAAGCAGTGAATCTGAATTCCTCTAGCTCATTTAGCTGGAGCAACCTTTTTTCTCCAGCTAATCTGGCATCAAAGTTCAGGAATCTGGTTGCCCAGTAGGCTTTATGTTCCAGTTCCACGGGCAGGTGACATGCCTTACCATAGACCAGTTGGTATGGAGAGGTCCCTATAGGAGTCTTGAATGCTGTTCTGTATGCCCACAGAGCATCATCCAAGCTTCTTGCCCAATCCTTTCTACGGGTATTTACAGTCCGTTCTAGGATTCCTTTTAGCTCTCTGTTAGAGACTTCAGCTTGTCCATTAGTCTGTGGATGATATGGAGTCGCTACCTTGTGGCGAATCCCATACCGGACCATGGCAGAGTAAAGCTGTTTGTTGCAAAAGTGAGTGCCCCCATCACTGATTAGTACTCTAGGGACCCCAAACCTGCTGAAGATATATTTCTGGAGGAACTTCAGCACTATTTTAGTATCATTGGTGGGTGTGGCAATGGCCTCAACCCATTTTGATACATAGTCAACTGCCACCAGAATATAAGTGTTTGAGAATGATGGTGGGTAAGGTCCCATGAAGTCAATTCCCCATACGTCAAACAACTCAATCTCCAAGATTCCTTGTTGAGGCATGGCGTAACCATGAGGCAGATTACCAGTTCTTTGGCAACTGTCACAGTTACGTACAAACTCTCGGGAATCTTTATAGAGTGTTGGCCAATAGAAGCCACATTGGAGGACCTTGGTGGCTGTTCGCTCACCTACGAAATGGCCTCCATATTGAGATCTATGGCAATGCCATAGGATCCTCTGTGCTTCTTCTCTAGGAACACACCTACGGATTATTCCGTCTGCACATCTCTTAAAGAGATAGGGTTCATCCCACAAGTAGTACTTTGCATCAGTGATTAATTTTTTCTTTTGTTGCCTGTTGTACTCTTTGGGTATGAACCTTGCAGCTTTATAGTTTGCAATATCGGCAAACCATGGTGTTTCCTGAATGGCAAATAAATGCTCATCCGGAAAAGTCTCAGAGATCTCAAGAGAGGGGAGGGACGTCCCTTCTATTGGCTCTATCCGGGACAGATAATCAGCCACTTGGTTCTCTGTCCCTTTTCTGTCTCTTATTTCTATATCAAACTCTTGCAGAAGCAACACCCATCTGATGAGCCTGGGTTTTGAATCCTGCATTGTGAGTAGATATTTAAGAGCAGCATGGTCAGTATACACAATCACTTTTGATCCTACTAAGTATGATCTGAACTTGTCAATGGCATAAACCACTGTAAGTAGTTCTTTTTCTGTGGTTGTGTAATTTTTCTGGGCATCATTTAAAACGCGACTAGCATAATAAATGACGTGCAGAAGCTTGTCATGCCTCTGTCCCAATACTGCACCAATGGCGTGATCACTGGCATCACACATTAGCTCAAATGGTAATGTCCAGTCTGGTGCGGAAATAACTGGTGCTGTGACCAGCTTAGCTTTCAGCGTTTCAAACGCCTGCAGACACTCTGTGTCAAACACAAATGGTGTGTCAGCAGCTAGCAGATTACTTAGAGGTTTTGCAATTTTTGAAAAATCCTTTATAAACCTCCTATAGAATCCTGCATGCCCCAGAAAGCTTCTGATTGCCTTAACATTGGCAGATGGTGGTAATTTTTCAATTACCTCTATTTTTGCTTGATCCACCTCTATTCCCTTGTTTGAGATTTTATGCCCAAGGACAATCCCTTCAGTCACCATGAAGTGACATTTTTCCCAGTTTAAGACTAGGTTGGTCTCTTGGCATCTCTTCAGGACAAGTTTTAGGTGATCAAGACAGGAGCTGAATGAGTCTCCATATACTGAGAAGTCATCCATGAAGACCTCAAGAAATTTTTCCACCATATCAGAGAAAATAGAGAGCATGCATCTCTGGAAGGTTGCAGGCGTATTACACAGCCCAAATGGCATCCTTCTATAAGCAAACACTCCAGATGGACATGTGAATGCTGTTTTCTCTTGATCCTGGGGATCTACTGCAATCTGGTTATAGCCTGAGTAACCATCCAAAAAGCAGTAATAATCATGACCTGCTAGTCTTTCTAGCATCTGGTCTATAAATGGTAAAGAAAAATGATCCTTTCTGGTGGCTGTATTGAGCCTTCTGTAGTCAATACACATGCGCCACCCTGTAACTGTTCTTGTAGGAACAAGTTTATTTTTTTCATTATGGATCACTGTCAAGCCTCCCTTTTTTGGGACGACTTGGACAGGACTCACCCAGGGGCTATCAGAAATAGGATAGATAATCCCAGCTTCTAGTAATTTAGTGACCTCTTTCTGCACCACTTCCTTCATGGCTGGATTTAGCCGCCTCTGTGGTTGAACCACTGGTTTAGCATTATCCTCCAATAAGATTTTGTGCATACATCTAGCTGGGCTTATGCCCTTAAGGTCACCTATGGACCACCCAAGAGCTGTCTTGTGTGTCCTTAGCACTTGAATAAGTGCTTCCTCTTCCTGTGGATTTAAAGCAGAGCTTATGATCACTGGAAAAGTCCTTCTCCCAGAAATACATATTTCAGGGATGGTGGTAATGGTTTGAGCTCGGGCTTATGAGGATTTTCCTCTTCCAGAGGAAATTTCAGAGGCTCTTTCATCTCCTCTGAATTCTCCAAATCAGGCTGAACATCTTTAAAGATGTCTTCCAACTCTGATTCGAGACTCTCAGCCATGTTGATCTCTTTTACCAAAGAGTCAATAAGATCAACTTTCATGCAGTCTTTTGATGTGTCTGGATGCTGCATGGCTTTGACAGCATTCAACTTAAACTCATCATCATTGACTCTCAGGGTTATTTCCCCTTGTTGGACATCAATGAGGGTTCGTCCAGTTGCTAGGAAGGGTCTTCCTAAAATGAGAGTAGCACTCTTGTGCTCCTCCATTTCCAGCACTACAAAGTCAGTGGAAAAGGCGAATGGCCCAACTTTGCCAATCATGTCTTCAATCACGGCTGATGGGTATTTAATGGAGCCATCAGCAAGTTGGAGACATATCCGGATTGGTTTAACTTCTTCAGTTAAGCCAAGCTTTCTGATAGTGGATGCAGGTATTAGGTTGATGCTTGCCCCAAGATCGCACAAAGCTGTCTTGGTGCAATTACCTTCTAATATGCATGGTATCAGAAAACTCCCAGGATCTTTAAGCTTTTCAGGAAAGCTTTTTAGAATGACTGCACTGCATTCTTCAGTGAGAAGAACTCTTTCTGTTTCTCTCCAATCCTTTTTATGACTCAAGATCTCTTTCATGAACTTGGCATAAGAAGGTATTTGCTCAAGTGCCTCTGCAAATGGAATCTTTATTTCAAGAGTCCTGAGATAATCTGCAAAGCGAGCAAATTGCTTATCCTGTTCCTCTTTCCGGAGTTTTTGAGGATAAGGTATCTTGGCTTTATATTCCTCAACCTTAGTTGCTGTACGTTTATTGCCTACAGAAGTGGTTGAAGAAGCCTTTTTAGAGGGGTTGTCATCAGCACTTGTGTGTGTCTGATCCCTCACTGGCAATTGATTGCCAGAGTTAGAAGCTGGAGTGACGTGAGACGCCAACTCCTTGTCTGTTCCTGGCGTCTGAACGCCAGAACTGTGCCCATTTTGGGCGTTCAGCGCCAGATCTTGCCCAGTTTGGGCATTCAGCGCCATATCCTTGCTTGTTTCTGGCGTTGAACGCCAGTCCTTGCTTGTTACTGGCGTTGAACGCCAGTCTTGGGCATAGTCTAGGCGTTCAGCGCCAGCCTTCCACCAGATTGCTAGCGTTTTAATGCTAGAATTACTTTTCCCTGGGCTCTTACTGTCCTCAGGTGAATTTTGGGTGGTTTGCTCATTCCTTAGCTCTTTGCTGCCTTGATGAGGTGGGGTATTTAATGTTTTCCCACTTCTTAATTGAACTGCTTGGCATTTTTCTGCTATTTGTCTTGACAGCTGCTGCTTTGTTTGCTTCAATTGTTCTTCCATATTTATATTAGCCATCCTTGTCTCTTGTAGTTTATCTTGAATTCGGCTAACTGCTTTGTTAGAAAGTCCAATTGCTGATTGAATTCAGCAGCTTGTTTTACAGGGCTGAGTTCAGCAGTTACTGTTTTAACCTCTTCTTTCATGGAAGGGTCACTGCTTAGGTACAGATGCTGATTCCTGACAACTGTATCAATGAGCTCTTGAGCCTCTTCAATTGTCTTTCTCATGTGGATAGATCCACCAGCTGAGTAATCTAGAGACATCTGAGCTCCTTCCGCAAGCCCATAATAGAAGATGTCTAACTGAACCCACTCTGAAAACATTTCAGAAGGGCATTTTCGTAGCATCTCTCTGTATCTCTCCCATGCATCATAAAGAGATTCATTATCTCCTTGTTTAAAGCCTTGGATGTCCAGCCTTAGCTGTGTCATCCGTTTTGGTGGAAAGTATTAATTCAGGAATTTTTCTGTCAGCTATTTCTATGTCCTTATGCTGGCCTTAGGTTGGTTATTTAACCACCTCTTAGCTTGATCTTTTACAGCAAATGGAAACTGTAATAGTCTGTAGACATCCTGATCTATTTCTTTATCATGTACTGTGTTAGCAATTTGTAAAAATTGTGCCAGAAACTCTGTAGGTTCTTCCTGTGAAAGACCGGAATATTGGCAACTTTGCTGCACCATGATAATGAGATGAGGATTCAACTCAAAGCTACTGACTCCAATGGAGGGTATGCAGATACTACTCCCATATGAAGCAGTATAGGGGTTAGCATATGACCCCAGAGTCCTCCTGGACTGTTCATTTCCACTTAGCTCCATGATGGAGAAAGGGAGATGATGTCAAATAAAAATTTATTTTTATTTATTTATTTATTTATTTTCTTCAAAAATGAAACAAATTAAAATAAAATAAACATAAATGGTTGAAAATTTTCGAAAAAAAAAATAAAAAATAAGGAGAGAGAAAGTGGTTAGGAAGTTTTGAAAAGGATATGATGATTTTTTGAAAAAAAGTTTTAAATTTAAAAAAAAAAATCTGAATTTTAAAGGTAAGTTTCGAAAATTTGCTTTAAAATAGAGAGAAAAGATATTTTTGAATTTAAAGAGGAGAGAGAAAAACAATAAGATAGCACAAGATTTAAAATTTTTTAGATCTAATGCTCCATGTTTTTGAAAATTTTGGAGGGAAAACACCAAGGAACACCAAATTTAAAAATTTTAAGATCAAGACACAAGGAAAAACTCAAGAACACTTTGAATATTCACAAGAACACAAGAACATGAATAAGGAACACCAAACTTAAAATTTTTAGAAAACCAAACTAAATTTTTCGAAAATCAAAGGGAAATCAATAAGAAAACACCAAACTTATAGTTTGGCACAAAATTTAATAGAGATATTATTATTTTTGAAAAAGATTTTAAAAAAGGTATACCAAACTGCCACGGACTTAGACTAACGCTCTAGCCAATTGGACAGTAAATGTAACACTTGTTTTGAAGAAGGATATTTTTAACCAAGAACAATAATAAAAGACTCTAAACCAAAAAAGAAAAATTTTCCTAATCTAAGAAACAAAATAAACCGTCAGTTGTTCAAACACGAACAATCCCTGGCAACGGCACCAAAAACTTGGTGCACGAATTGTGAATCACACTTTTCACACTCGTACCACTAACCAGCAAGTGCACTGGGTCGTCCAAGTAATACCTTACATGAGTAAGGGTCGAATCCCACGGAGATTGTTGGTTTGGAGCAATCTATGGTTATCTTACAATTCTTAGTCAGGAAGTCAATTATATTTATCAGTTGAATTGCGAATAAACAAGAGAGCATGGATTAAAGGTTACTTGTTATGCAGTAATGGAGAATATGTTGGAGTTTTAGAGATGCTTTGTCCTTTGAATCTCTGTTTTCTCCCTATCTTCTTCTTCACGCACGCACGTCCCTCCTATGGCAAGCTGTGTGTTGGAGGATCACCGTTGTCAATGGCTACCATCCTTCCTTTCAGTGAAAATGGTCCAGGTGCGCTGTCACCGCATGGCTAATCATCTGTAGGTTCTCGATCATACCGGAATAGGATTCGCTATCCTTTTGCGTCTGTCACTACGCCCAGCACTCGTGAGTTTGAAGCTCGTCACAGTCATCCAATCCCAAAATCCTACTAGGAATACCACAGACAAGGTTTAGACTTTCCGGATTCTCAAGGATGCTACCAATGGATTCTAGCTTGTACCACGGAGATTCTGATTAAGGAATCTAAGAGATATTCATTCAATCTGATGTAGAACGGAGGTGATTGTCAGACACACGTTCATGGATTGAGGAAGATGATGAATGTCACAGGTCATCGCCTTCTCCATAATTAGGTGCGAATGGATATCTTAGATAGGAACACGCATATTTGAATGGAAAACAGAGATACTTGCATTAATTCATCGAGGCACAGCAGAGCTCCTCACCCCCAACAATGGAGTTTAGAGACTCATGCCATCAAAAGGTACAAAGTTCAGATCTAAAATATCATGAGATACAAAATAAATCTCTAAAAGTTGTTTAAATACAAAACTGGTAACCTAGGTTTACAGAAAATGAGTAGCCTATGACAGATAGTACAGAAATCCACTTCTGGGGCCCACTTGGTGTGTGCTGGGGCTGAGACTAAAGCTTCTCACGTGCCTGGGCTGTTTTGGGCATTCAACGCCAGGTTGTAACCTGTTTCTGGCGTTGAACTCCACTTTGTAACCTGTTTCTGGCGCTGGACGCCAAACAGCAGCATGGAACTGGCGTTGAACGCCAGTTTACGTCAACTATATTTGAGCAAAGTATGGACTATTATATATTGCTGGAAAGTCCTGGATGTCTAATTTCCAACGCAATTGAAAGCGCACCATTTGGACTCCTGTAGCTCCAGAAATTCCATTTTGAGTGCAGAGAGGTCAGAATCCAACAACATCAGCAGTCCTTTTTCAGCCTGAATCAGATTTTTGCTCAACTCCCTCAATTTCAGCCAGAAAATACCTGAAATTACAGAAAAACACACAAACTCATAGTAAAGTCCAGAAATATGAATTTTGCCTAGAAACTAATGAGAATAAACTAAAAACTAACTAAAATATACTAAAATCTATGTGAAATTAACCCCAAAAAGCGTATAAAATATCCGCTCATCAATATTCATTCGCACTTCAACCTGAATGTGATGAACGTGACAATCATCATCATTCCCTATGAACGCGTGCCTGACAACCACTTCTGTTCTACCTTAGATTGAATGAGTATCTCTTGGATCTCTTAATCAGAATCTTTGTGGTATAAGCTAGATTGATGGCGGCATTCATGAGAGTCCGGAAAGTCTAAACCTTGTCTGTGGTATTCCGAGTAGGACTCTGGGATTGAATGACTGTGACGAACTTCAAACTCGCGAGTGCTGGGCGTAGTGACAGACGCAAAAGGAGGGTGAATCCTATTCCAGTATGATTGAGAACCTCAGATGATTAGCCGTGCTGTGACAGAGCATTTGGACCATTTTCATAAAAGGATGGGATGCAGCCATTGACAAGGGTGATGCCTCTAGACGATTAGCCATGCAGTGACAGCGCATCGGACCATTTTCCAGAGAGGATAAAAAGTAGCCATTGACAACGGTGATGTCCTTACATAAAGCCAGCCATGGAAAGGAGTAAGACTGATTGGATGAAAACAGCAGGAAAACAGAGGTTCAGAGGACCGAAAGCATCTCTATACACTTATCTGAAAATCTCACCAATGATATACATAAGTGTTTCTATCCTTATTTTATGTTTACTTATTATTTAATTTCGAAAACTCCATAACCTTTTGATATCCGCCTGACTGAGATTTACAAGGTGACCATAGCTTGCTTCACACCAATAATCTCCGTGGGATCGACCCTTACTCACGTAAGGTTTATTACTTGGACGACCCAGTGCACTTGCTGGTTAGTTGTATCGAAGTTGTGAATGAAAAACGATTTATTAAGACGTGCGTACAGAGTTTTTAATGCCGTTGCCAGAGATCACAATTTCGTGCACCAAGTTTTTGGCGCCGTTGCCGGGGATTGTTCGAGTTTGGACAACTGACGGTTCATCTTGTTGCTCAGATTAGGTAATTTTCTTTTTGTTTTATTTTCAAAAATTTTTTTAAAAAAATCTTTCAAAAATTTCTCCTTTGTTTTCGAAAAAAAATTTTAAAATAAAAATGTTTTCAAAAATATATTTTTCTTCAGAATTTTTAAGAATGAATTCTAGTGTTTCATGAAGCATGTTGAAGCCTGGCTGGCTGTAAAGTCATGTCTAATTCTTTTGGATAGGGAATGTTAGGCATGTCATGTCTGAGTTACATACTAAAGCTTGGCTGGCTATTAAGCCATGCCTAACCCTCAGATTGGAGCTTTAGACTAAAGAGCACAAGATTCCTAGAATTCACATTAAAAATTTTGGAATCCTTATTTTTCTTTTTCACATTAATTTTCGAAAAATCCAAAAAAATTTAATAAAATCATAAAAATAAAAAATATTTCATGTTTCTTGTTTGAGTCTTTAGTCAAGTTGAAAGTTTGGTATCAATTGCATATTCATCTTGCATTTTTCGAAAAATTCATGCATTCATAGTGTTCTTCATGATCTTCAAGTTGTTCTTGGTAAGTCTTCTTGTTTGATCTTGATGTTTTCATGTTTTGTGTCTTTTCTTGTTTTTCATATGCATTCTTGCATTCATAGTGTCTATACATGAAAAATTTTTAAGTTTGGTGTCTTGCATGTTTTCTTTGCATAAAAAATTTTTCAAAAATAAGTTCTTGATGTTCATCTTGACATTCAAAGTGTTCTTGGTGTTCATCTTGACATTCATAGCATTCTTGCATGCATTCATTGTTTTGATCCAAAATTTTCATGCATTGAGTCTTTTTCATGTTTTTCCCTCTCATCATTAAAAATTCAAAAATTAAAAAAATATCTTCCCCTTTTTCTCTCTTAAAATTTCGAAAATTAGATTTGACTTTTTCAAAAAATTTTAAAATCTAGCTGTTTTTATGAGTCAAATCAAATTTTCAATTTAAAAATCTTATCTTTTTCAAAATCTTTTTCAAAAATCAAATCTTTTTCAGTTTTCTTATTTATTTTCAAAAATTTTTAAAATATTTTTCAAAAATTTTTTTCGTAATTTTACATCATATTGTCGATAATAATATCATCAATTAATGTTTTGATTCAAAAATTTCAAGTTTGTTACATGCTTGTTAAGAAAGATTCAAACTTTAAGTTCTAGAATCATATCTTATGATTTCTTGTGAATCAAGTCATTAATTGTGATTTTAAAAATCAAATCTTTTTCAAAACTAATTTCAATCATATCTTTTCAAAAATATCTTCTTATCTTATCTTTTTTCAAAAATTTGATTTTCAAATATCTTTTCTAACTTCTTATCTTCTTATCTTTTCAAAATTGATTTTCAAATTTGTTTCAACTAACTAACGAACTTTTTGTTTGTTTCTTATCTTTTTCAAAACTCCCTAACTAACTCTCTCACTCTAATTTTCGAAAATATCCCCCTCTTTTTCAAAATTTCTTTTTAATTAACTAATTATTTTAATTTCTGATTTTAATTTTCGAAAATTACTAACCTTTTTCAAAAACTATTTTCGAAAATCACTAACCATTTTTTCAAAAATAATTTTCGAAAATTCTCTTTCTCTCTCATCTCCTTCTATTTATTTATTCATCTACCCACACAAGGACCTCTATACTGTGGTAAAAAGGATCCCTATTATTATTTTTCTGTTTCCTCTTTTTCATATGAGCAGGAGCAAGGAAAAGAATATTCTTGTTGAAGCAGATCCAGAACCTGAAAGGACTCTGAAGAGGAAACTAAGAGAAGCTAAATTACAACAATCCAGCAAGCACCTTTCAGAAATTTTCCAGCAGGAAGAGGAGATGGCAGCCGAAAATAATAATAATGCAAGGAGGATGCTTGGTGACTTTACTGCACCTAATTCCAATTTACATGGAAGAAGCATCTCCATTCCTGTTATTGGAGCAAACAATTTTGAGCTTAAACCTCAATTAGTTTCTCTGATGCAGCAGAACTGCAAGTTTCATGGACTTCCATCTGAAGATCCTTTTCAGTTCTTAACTGAATTCTTGCAGATATGTGATACTGTTAAGACTAATGGAGTAGATCCTGAAGTCTACAGGCTCATGTTTTTCCCTTTTGCTATAAAAGACAGAGCTAGAGTATGGTTGGACTCTCAACCTAAGGATAGCCTGAACTCTTGGGATAAGCTGGTCAAGGCTTTCTTAGCCAAGTTCTTTCCTCCTCAAAAGCTGAGTAAGCTTAGAGTGGATGTTCAGACCTTCAGACAGAAAGAAGGTGAATCCCTCTATGAAGCTTGGGAGAGATACAAAGGACTGACCAAAAAGTGTCCTTCTGACATGCTTTCAGAATGGACCATCCTGGATATATTCTATGATGGTCTATCTGAATTAGCTAAAATGTTATTGGATACTTCTGCAGGTAGATCCATTTACCTAAAGAAAACACCTGCAGAAGCTTAAAAACTCATTGACATAGTTGCTAATAACCAGTTCATGTACACTTCTGAAAGGAATCCTGTGAATAATGGGACGCCTATGAAGAAGGGAGTTCTTGAAATTGAAACTCTGAATGCTATATTGGCTCAGAATAAAATATTGACTCAGCAAGTCAATATGATTTTTCAGAGTCTGAATGGAATACAAGCTGCATCCAACAGTACTCAAGAGGCATCTTCTGAAGAAGAAGCTTATGATCCTGGAAACCCTGCAATAGCAGAGGTGAATTACATGGGTGAACCTTATGGAAACACCTATAACCTCTCATGGAGAAATCACCCAAATCTCGCATGGAAGGATCAACAAAAGCCTCAACAAGGCTTTAATAATGGTGGAAGAAATAGGTTTAACAATAGTAAACCTTTTCCATCATCCACTCAGCAATAGACAGAGAATTCTGAGCAGAATCGATCTAGCTTGGCAAATTTAGTCTCTGATCTATCTAAGGCCACTGTGAGTTTCATGAATGAAACAAGATCCTCGATTAGAAATTTGGAAGCACAAGTGGGCCAGCTGAGTAAAACGATCACTAAAATCCCTCCTAATACTCTCCCAAGCAATACAGAAGAGAATCCAAAAGGAGAGTGCAAGGCCATTGAATTAATTAGACATGCTCCAAGTGTTCAAAAAGGTCAAGCTAACCATACCACTCCTTGACGCTATTAAACAAATCCCCAAGTATGCAAAATTTTTGAAAGACTTGTGTACACACAAGGGTAGAATAGGGGAATTGGAGACACTATCCTTGGGTAGCTCGATTTCTTCCTTGATGGAGCCTATTCCAAGAAAATGTGGTGACCCTGGACCGTGCTTAGTGTCTTGTTGTATTGGTGGATACACTTTTCATGACTGTATGTGTGATCTGGGAGCTTGTGTTAGCATCATGCCGCTTTCCATCTATGTGCGGTTGAATTTAGCTCCATTGAAGAAGTCGGCGGCGAGGTTTGCCTTAGCCGATAAAAGTGTGATCACAGTAATGGGAATACATGAAGATGTACTTGTGGCAATTAAGGATTTGGTTTTTCCGGTTGACTTTTACATCCTTGAGATGCCTCTTGATGCCAGGGCATCTTGGCCAGTTTCACTGACCTTTTCTTTACTGTTTTTAGGTTAGTTTCATGCATTTCTTTAGGAAATAAGCTAGTTTTGGGTAGATATTCACTTATGCCTTGATTCAAGCATACATTGTGCATTTTACATAATTTCATGAGGATTTTGCATAAGTTTAGTGACAAATATTATGTTGCATTACTCATGACTTGGACTAGAGCTTTGATGCACTTTATTGCTTGATTTCAGGACCAAAAAGAAGCAAGAAAAGGGGAGGTAACTTGCAAGGATAATGAGAAAAGTGATTGCCAATAACACTCTCAAAAAGCCATCAATGCCCATGTTAGAGAGTCACGTTAACCAAGTTAAAGTGAACTCTAACGTGAAGAAGAGAAGATGAGCCAACGTTAATGACACTCAACATTGTCACTAACGTTGGCAATCACTCATAAGTGGCCATGTTAGAAGCCACGTTAACCTGGTTAACGTGGCCTCTAACGTTAAAGGGGGGAAGAGAAGCCAACGTTAGTGACACCCAACATTGTCACTAACGTTGGCCTATGGTGCAAAGTACCACGTTATTAACTCCCACGTTAACTTTGTTAACGTAGGAACTAACGTAAAGGATGAAGAGTTGTCGACAACGTTAGTGACACTCAACATTGTCACTAACGTTGAAGCAACCACACAACCCCCAAGAGTCACGTTAACTTTCACGTTAACTTGGTTAACGTGGAAGCTAACGATGAGAAATGAAGGATGAGCCAACGTTAGTGACATTCAACATTGTCACTAACGTTGGGATGGCTAAAAGATGGCCACGTTAGAAGCCACGTTAACCTAGTTAACGTGGACTCCAACGTGAGACCTAGGGGCACATTGGAACGTTAGTGACAATGTTGAATGTCACTAACGTTCTCGAAGGATGGCAAAGGCCACATTAGAAGCCACGTTAACCTAGTTAACGTGAGCTTTAACGTGAAGCAAGAAGGGGCACACTGGAACGTTAGTGACAATGTTGAGTGTCACTAACCTTCTCGAAGGTTGACAAGGCAACGTTAAAAGCCACGTTAACTGATGAGCGGATATTTTATACGCTTTTTGGGGATAATTTCATATAGTTTAGAGTATGTTTTAGTTAGTTTTTAGTCTATTTCTAGTAGTTTTTAGGAAAAATTCATATTTCTGGACTTTACTATGAGTTGTGTGTTTTTCTGTAATTTCAGGTATTTTTCTAGCTGAAATTGAAGGAGCTGAGCAAAAATCTGATTCAGGCTGAAAAAGGACTGCTGATGCTGTTGGATTCTGACCTCCCTGCACTCAAAGTGGATTTTCTGGAGCTACAGAACTCGAAATGGCGTGCTTCCAATTGCGTTGGAAAGTAGACATCCAGGGCTTTCCAGATATGTATAATAGTCCATACTTTGCATAAGAATAGACGACGTAAACTGGCGTTCAACGCCAGTTCTCTGCCCAATTCTGGCTTCCAGCGCCAGAATTGGATCAAAAACTGGAGTTGAACGCCCAAACTGGCATAAAAACTGGCGTTCAACTCCACAAATGGCCTCTGCACGTGAATTGCTTAAAGTCTCAGCCCCAGCACACACCAAGTGGGCCCCAGCACACCAAGTGGGCCCCAGAAGTGGATCTCTGCATCATCCATCATAGTCCACTCATATTTTGTAACCCTAGGCTACTGGTTTAGTATTTAAACAACTTTTAGAGACTTATTTTGTATCTCATGACATTTCAGATCTAAACTTTGTATTCTCTGACGGCATGAGTCTCTAAACCCCATTGTTGGGGGTGAGGAGCTCTGCTGTGTCTCGATGAATTAATGCAAGTATTTCTGTTTTCTATTCAAACACGCTTGTTCCTATCTAAGATGTTCATTCGCGCTTAACTGTGATGAAGGTGATGATCAGTGACAGTCATCACCTTCCTCAAACCATGAATGTGTGCCTGACAACCACCTCCGTTCTATATCCGATTGAATGAATATCTCTGAGATCTCTTAATCAGAATCTCCGTGGTATAAGCTAGAACTGATGGCGGCATTCATGAGAATCCGGAAAGTCTAAACCTTGTCTGTGGTATTCCGAGTAGGATTCAAGGATTGAATGACTGTGACGAGCTTCAAACTCCTGAAGGCTGGGCGTTAGTGACAGATGCAAAAGGATAGTAAATCCTATTCCAACCGGATCGAGAACCAACCGGTGATTAGCCGTGCTGTGACAGAGCGCGTGAGCGTAGTTTTCACTGGAAGGATGGAAGGTAGCCCTTGACAACGGTGATCCACCAACACACAGCTTGCCATAGGAGGACGTGCGTGCGTGAATCAGAAGACAGAGGAAAGCAGAGATTCAGAAGACAAAGCATCTCCAAAACTCCAACATATTCTCCATTACTACACAACAAGTAACTTTTAATTTATGCTCTACTGGATATTCATAATTCAACTGATAAACATAATTGACTTCCTGACTAAGATTTACAAGATAACCATAGATTGCTTCAAACCAACAATCTCCGTGGGATTCGACCCATACTCACGTAAGGTATTACTTGGACGACCCAGTGCACTTGCTGGTCATGTGTGCGAAATTGTAAGAGAGTAATGTGTGCGAAATTGTAAGAGAGTAACAATTTTGTGCACCAAGTAACAATTTTGTGCACCAAGTTTTTGGCGCCGTTGCCGGGGATTGTTCGTGTTTGAACAACTGACGGATTATTTTGTTGCTTAGATTAGGAAAAAAAATCTTTCTTTTTGGTTTAGAGTCTTTTATTATTTATCCCTTGTTAAAACACTTTAAATTTATAACTCAGTTAGTTAGAGCGTGGTGTTTATGTTCATGATAATTGGCTATCATATTTTTTAAAAACCTTTTTCAAAAATAATTTTTCTATTAAATCCTGTGCCAAACTTTAAGTTTGGTGTTTTCAAAAATAATCTTTCTTAAAATAAGGTCCCATAACTCATTTGGCTAGAACATTAATTTGATTGGGTTTGAATCTTTTATACTCTTTTCAAAACATTCTTTTTCAAAAATATTTTTTTTCTATTAAATCTTGTGCCAAACTTTAAGTTTAGTGTTTTCTTGTTGATTTCCCTTTGATTTTCGAAAATTTTGTTTGGTTTTCAAAAAATTTTAAGTTTGGTGTTCTTCCTTCATGTTCTTGTATTCTTGTGAGTCTTCAAAGTGTTCTTGAGTTTTCCTTGTGTCTTGATCTTAAAATTTTTAAGTTTGGTGTTCCTTGGTGTTTTCCCTCCAAAATTTTCGAAAAACAAGGAGCATTAGATCTAAAAATTTTAAATCTAGTACTATCTTATTGTTTTTCTCTCTCCTCACTAAATTCAAAAATATCTTTTTAAAATATCTTTTCTAACTTCCTAACTTCTTATCTTTTCAAAATTTGTTTCAACTAACTAACTAACTTTTTGTTTGTTTCTTAACTTTTTCAAAACTACCTAACTAACTCTCTCTCTCCCTAATTTTCGAAAATAGCTTCCTTCTTTTTCAAAAATTTCTTCTTTTTTTAACTAATTAATTTTTATTTTTTTTTTACGAAAAAAAAAATTTTTTTTCAAAATTCAAATTCTTTTTAGTTATTTTATTTTATTTAAGTATTTACTTTTTATAAAATAAAATAAATAAAAAGATAAATCAGTCCAAGTTATATCCACATATCCATCATGGACATAAGTGGAGATGGACAGTCCAGGAGGACTTTGGGGTCATATTCTAACCCCTCTACTGCTTCATATGGGAGTAGCATCTGCATACCCTCCATTGGAGTTAGTAGCTTTGAGTTGAATCCTCAGCTCATTATCATGGTGCAGCAAAGTTGCCAGTATTCCGGTCTTCCACAGGAAGAACCTACAGAGTTTCTGGCACAATTTTTACAAATTGCTGACACAGTACATGATAAGGAAATAGATCAAGATGTCTACAGACTATTACTGTTTCCATTTGCTGTAAAAGATCAAGCTAAAAGGTGGTTAAATAACCAACCTAAGGACAGCATAAGAACATGAAAACAGCTGACAGAAAAATTCCTGAATCAATATTTCCCTCCAAAAAGGATGACACAGCTAAGGCTGGACATCCAAGGCTTTAAACAAGGAGATAATGAATCTCTTTATGATGCCTGGGAGAGATACAGAGAGATGCTACGAAAATGCCCCTCTGAAATGTTTTCAGAGTGGGTTCAGTTAGACATCTTCTACTATGGGCTTGCAGAAGGAGCTCAAATGTCTTTAGATTACTCAGCTGGTGGATCTATCCATATAAGAAAGACAATTGAAGAAGCTCAAGAGCTCATTGATACAGTTGCCAGGAATCAGCATCTGTATCTAAGCAGCAACCCTTCCATGAATGAAGAGGTTAAAACAGTAACTGCTGAATTCAGTACTGTAAAACAAGCTGCTGAATTCAATCAGCAATTAGATTTTCTAACAAAGCAGCTAGCTAAATTCAAAGACAGGTTACAGGAGACAAGGATAGCTAATATACATATGGAAGAACAGTTTAAGCAAACAAAGCAGCAGCTATCAAAGCAAATAGCAGAAGAATGCCAAGCAGTTCAATTAAGAAGTGGGAAAACATTAAATGCCCCACCTCAAGGCATCAAAAATTCAAGAAATGAGCAACCCACCAAATATTCCCCTGAGGACAGTAAGAGCCCAGGGAAAAATAATTCTGGCACTAAAACGCCAGAAAATGGGTGGAAGGCTGGCGCTAAACGCCCAGACCATGCCCAAAACTGGCGTTCAGCGCCAGAAACAAGGCAGGATTGGCGTTCAACGCCAGAAATGGGCAAGAATCTGGCGTTGAACGCCCAATTGGTGCAAAATCCAGTGCTGAACGCCCAAAATGGGCACATTTCTGGCATTCAGGCGCCAGGAACAGACAGTGAGTTGGCGTCTAACGTCACTCCAGCTTCTGACTCTGGTACGCAATTGCTAGTGAGGGATCAGACACACATAAGTGCTGATAACAACCCCTCTAAAAAGGCTTCTTTAACCACTAAGGTTGAGGAATATAAAGCCAAGATACCTTATCCTCAAAAACTCCGGAAAGAGGAGCAGGATAAGCAATTTGCTCGCTTTGCAGATTATCTAAGGACTCTTGAAATAAAGATTCCATTTGCAGAGGCACTTGAGCAAATACCTTCTTATGCCAAGTTCATGAAAGAGATCTTGAGTCATAAAAAGGAGTGGAGAGAAACAGAAAGAGTTCTCCTCACTGAAGAATGCAGTGCAGTCATTCTGAAAAGCTTTCCTGAAAAGCTTAAAGACCCTGGGAGTTTTCTGATACCATGCATATTAGAAGGTGATTGCACCAAGACAGCTTTATGCGATCTTGGGGCAAGCATCAACCTAATACCTGCATCCACTATCAGGAAGCTTGGCTTAACTGAGGAAGTTAAACCAACCCGGATATGTCTCCAACTTGCTGATGGTTCCACTAAATACGCATCAGGCGTGATTGAGGACATGATTGTCAGAGTTGGGCCATTCGCCTTTCCCACTGACTTTGTTGTGCTGGAAATGGAGGAGCACAAGAGTGCTACTCTCATTCTAGGAAGACCCTTCCTAGCAACTGGACGATCCCTCATTGACGTCCAGCAGGGGGAAATAACCCTGAGAGTCAACGATGACGAGTTCAAGTTGAACGCTGTCAAAGCCATGCAGCATCCAGACACATCAACAGACTGCATGAAAGTTGACTTTATTGACTCTTTGGTAGAAGAGATCAACATGGCTGAGAGTCTCGAATCAGAGTTGGAAGACATTTTTAAAGATGTTCAGCCTGATTTGGAGGATTCAGGGGACATGAAAGAGCCTCTGAACTTTCTTCTGAAAGAGGAAAAACCTCCTAAACCAGAGCTCAAGCCACTGCCACCTTCCTTGAAATATGCATTTCTAGGAGAAGGTGACACTTTTCTAGTGATCATAAGCTCTGCTTTAAATTCACAGGAAGAGGAAGCACTCATTCAAGTGCTAAGGACACACAAGACAGCTCTTGGGTGGTCCATAGGTGACCTTAAGGGCATAAGCCCAGCTAGATGCATGCACAAAATCCTATTGGAGGATAATGCCAAACCAGTGGTTCAACCACAGAGGCGGCTAAATCCAGCCATGAAGGAAGTGGTGCAGAAAGAGGTTACCAAATTACTAGAGGCTGGGATTATTTATCCCATTTCTGATAGCCCCTGGGTGAGCCCTGTTCAAGTCGTCCCAAAAAAGGGAGGCATGACAGTGATTCATAATGAAAAAAATGAACTGGTTCCTACAAGAACAGTTACAGGGTGGCGCATGTGTATTGACTACAGAAGGCTCAATACAGCCACCAGAAAGGATCATTTTCCTTTACCATTCATAGACCAGATGCTAGAGAGACTAGCAGGTCATGATTATTACTGCTTTTTGGATGGCTACTCAGGCTATAACCAGATTGCAGTAGATCCCCAGGATCAAGAGAAAACAGCATTCACATGTCCATCCGGAGTGTTTGCTTATAGAAGGATGCCCTTTGGGCTATGCAATGCACCTGCAACCTTCCAGAGATGCATGCTCTCTATTTTCTCTGATATGGTGGAAAAATTTCTGGAAGTCTTCATGGATGACTTCTCAGTATATGGAGACTCATTCAGCTCCTGTCTTGATCACCTAAAACTTGTTCTGAAAAGATGCCAAGAAACCAACCTAGTTTTAAACTGGGAAAAGTGTCACTTCATGGTGACTGAAGGAATTGTTCTTGGGCATAAAATCTTAAACAAGGGAATAGAGGTGGATCAAGCAAAAATAGAGGTAATTGAAAAATTACCACCACCTGCCAATGTTAAGGCAATCAGAAGCTTTCTGGGGCATGCAGGATTCTATAGGAGGTTTATAAAGGATTTTTCAAAAATCGCAAAACCTCTAAGCAATCTGCTAGCTGCTGACACACCATTTGTGTTTGACACAGCATGCCTGCAGGCGTTTGAAACGCTGAAAGCTAAGCTGGTCACAGCACCAGTCATTTCTGCACCAGACTGGACATTGCCATTTGAGTTAATGTGTGATGCCAGTGATCATGCCATTGGTGCAGTATTGGGACAGAGGCATGACAAGCTTCTGCATGTCATTTATTATGCCAGTCGCGTTTTAAATGATGCCCAGAAAAATTAAACAACCACAGAAAAGGAATTACTTGCAGTGGTTTACGCCATTGACAAGTTCAGATCTTACTTAGTAGGATCAAAGGTGATTGTGTACACTGACCATGCTGCTCTTAAGTATCTACTCACAAAGCAGGATTCAAAACCCAGGCTCATCAGATGGGTATTGCTTCTGCAAGAGTTTGATATAGAAATAAGAGACAGAAAAGGGACAGAGAACCAAGTAGCTGATCATCTGTCCCGGATAGAGCCAGTGGAAGGGACGTCCCTCCCCTTCCTTGAGATCTCTGAGACATTCCCTGATGAGCATCTATTTGCCATTCAGGAAGCACCATGGTTTGCCGATATTGCAAACTATAAAGCTGCAAGGTTCATACCCAAGGAGTACAATAGAATACAAAAAAAGAAACTAATTACTGATGCAAAGTACTACTTGTGGGATGAGCCCTATCTCTTTAAGAGATGTGCAGACGGAATTATCCGTAGGTGTGTCCCCAGAGAGGAAGCACAGAGAATCTTATGGCATTGCCATGGATCTCAATATGGAGGCCATTTCGGAGGTGAGCGAACAGCCACCAAGGTCCTCCAATGTGGCTTCTATTGGCCCACACTCTATAAAGATTCCCGAGAGTTTGTACGTAATTGTGACAGTTGCCAAAGACCTGGTAATCTGCCTCATGGTTACGCCATGCCTCAATAAGGAATCTTGGAAATAGAGTTGTTTGATGTATGGGGAATTGACTTCATGGGACCTTTCCCACCATCATACTCAAACACTTATATTCTGGTGGCAGTTGACTATGTATCAAAATGGGTTGAGGCTATTGCCACACCCACCAATGATACTAAAACAGTGCTGAAGTTCCTCCAGAAACATATCTTTAGCAGGTTTGGTGTCCCTAGAGTGTTAATCAGTGATGGGGGCACTCACTTCTGCAATAAACAGCTTTACTCTGCCATGGTTCGGTATGGAATTCGCCACAAGGTGGCCACTCCATATCATCCACAAACCAATGGGCAGGCTGAAGTCTCTAACAGAGAATTAAAGAGAATCCTGGAACGGACAGTAAATACCCGTAGAAGGGATTGGGCAAGGAGCTTGGATGATGCTCTGTGGGCTTACAGAACAGCATTCAAGACCCCTATAGGGACCTCTCCATACCAACTCGTGTATGGTAAGGCATGCCACTTGCCCGTGGAACTGGAACATAAGGCCTACTGGGCAACCAGATTCCTAAACTTAGATGCCAAATTAGCAGGAGAAAAACGATTGCTCCAGCTAAATGAGCTAGAGGAATTCAGATTCACAGCTTTCGAAAATGCCAAGCTTTATAAAGAAAAATAAAAAAAATGGCATGACAGAAAGCTGTCATCTAGAATCTTTGAACCAGGACAGAAGGTCCTGTTGTTTAACTCTAGACTCAGGATATTCCCCGGGAAACTGAAATCCCGGTGGAGGGGACCATACGTGATTACAAGTGTGTCACCATATGGTTATGTGGAGCTTCAAGATATTGATTCTGATAAGAAGTTCATTGTCAATGGACAGAGAATCAAGCATTATCTTGAAGGCAACACTGAGCAAGAATGCTCAAAGCTAAAGCTAGATTAAAAGCTCAGCAAGGTCCAGCTAAAGACAATAAAGAAGCGCTTGCTGGGAGGCAACCCAGCCATGGGGCAACAATCCTCTAAGCATTGTGCCCTATTTCTATTTTATTTGTTTATATAAAGTTCACTGACACTAAGGTAAAGAATCATTTGCATAAGTTTACAGGGTTACAGAAGGAATCTACACACAAAACAGAGATAGGGAGCTTACTGGCAAGAAAACGCCAGTGAAGGCCATTTTGGGCGTTCAGCGCCCAAAAATGGGCATCCAGTGGGCGCTGAATGCCGGTAAGGATAGCTATCTGGTGTTCAACGCCAGAAAAGGGACAACAACTGGGCGTTGAATGCCCAGGAGAGCCGCATTTGGGCGTTGAACGCCCAAAACAGGCAGTGTTTGGGCGTTCAAACGCCAGGATGGTGGGGAGGAGCTCTCCTTCTACCCATCTCTTTCTTTTTCTTTTGCTTGAGGACAAGCAAAGCTCTAAGTTTGGTGTGTTTGTCCGTGATCACTAAGATCATGGCCCCTAAAGGAAAACAACCCACTCCAAGAGGAGCAAGGGCGTGATTTATAGGAACTGAAGCGCCAGAAATTCTCTCTTGAAGGACCAAGCACCTCACAGACTAGAGGAACATCCACTTCCCAAACCTCAAGGTTGTTGAGTTCTAATCTTAGCCTTAACTCTGTGATAACTGTTCTTATTTTAATTTTACCTTAGGAGTCATATAGTAGTAATTAGTATCTATTTTGATTTTATCTCCAATTAAGCTATAGTTTATTTTTCTCATCATCAGCAAACATGAATAAAGTAGTAGATCTTTTGAATAAGAAGCAATAAAATTTTGAGTTTTAATAAGAGAAATTCTAATTAGTTAAATGTGGTGGCAATGCTTTCTGTCTTCTGAATGAATGCTTGAACAGTGCATATATCTTTTGAATTTGTTGTTTAAGACTGTTAAATATGTTGGCTCTTGAAAGAATGATGAACATGAGACATGTTATTGAGAATCTAAAAAATCATAAAAATGATTCTTGAAGCAAGAAAAAACAGCAAAGAACAAAGCTTGCAGAAAAAAAAAAAAAAAAGAGAAAGAAAAAAGAGAAAGCAAGCAGAAAAAGCCAAAGCTCTTAAAACCAAAAGGCAAGAGCAAAAAGCCAAAGCCCTTAAAACCAAAAGGCAAGGGTAATAAAAAGGATCCCAAGGCTTTGAGCATCAGTGGATAGGAGGGCCAAAAAGTAATAAAATCCTGGCCTAAGCGGCTAAATCAAGCTGTCCCTAACCATGTGCTTGTGGCGTGAAGGTGTCAAGTGAAAACTTGAGACTGAGCGGTTAAAGTCAAGGTCCAAAGCAAAAAGAAGATTGTGCTTAAGAACTCTGGACACCTCTAATTGGGGACTTTAGCAAAGCTGAGTCACAATCTAAAAGGTTCACCCAATTATGTGTCTGTGGCATTTATGTATCCGGTAGTAATACTGGAAAACAAAGTGCTTAGGGCCACGGCCAAGACTCATAAAGAAGCTGTGTTCAAGAATCATCACACTGAACTAAGAGAATCAATAACACTATCTGAATTCTGAGTTCCTATAGATGCCAATCACTCTGAGCTTCAATGGATAAAGTGAGATGCCAAAACTGTTCAGAAGCAAAAAGCTACTAGTCCCGCTCATCTAATTAGAATCTGAGCTTCACTCAAAAACTCTGAGATATTATTGCTTCTCAACTTATTAGTCTTCTATTTTATTTGTCTAAGTTGCTTGAGGACAAGCAACAGTTTAAGTTTGGTGTTGTGATGAGCGGATATTTTATACGCTTTTTGGGGATAATTTCATATAGTTTAGAGTATGTTTTAGTTAGTTTTTAGTCTATTTCTAGTAGTTTTTAGGAAAAATTCATATTTCTTGACTTTACTATGAGTTGTGTGTTTTTCTGTAATTTCAGGTATTTTTCTGGCTGAAATTGAAGGAGCTGAGCAAAAATCTGATTCAGGCTGAAAAAGGACTGCTGATGCTGTTGGATTCTGACCTCCCTGCACTCAAAGTGGATTTTCTGGAGCTACAGAACTCGAAATGGCGTGCTTCTAATTGCGTTGGAAAGTAGACATCCAGGGCTTTCCAGCAATGTATAATAGTCCATACTTTGCACAAGAATAGACGACGTAAACTGGCGTTCAACGCCAGTTCTCTGCCCAATTCTGGCGTCCAGCGCCAGAATTGGATCAAAAACTGGAGTTGAACGCCCAAACTGGCATAAAAACTGGCGTTCAACTCCACAAATGGCCTCTGCACGTGAATTGCTTAAAGTCTCAGCCCCAGCACACACCAAGTGGGCCCCAGCACACCAAGTGGGCCCCAGAAGTGGATCTCTGCATCATCCATCATAGTCCACTCATATTTTGTAACCCTAGGCTACTGGTTTAGTATTTAAACAACTTTTAGAGACTTATTTTGTATCTCATGACATTTCAGATCTAAACTTTGTATTCTCTGACGGCATGAGTCTCTAAACCCCATTGTTGGGGGTGAGGAGCTCTGCTGTGTCTCGATGAATTAATGCAAGTATTTCTGTTTTCTATTCAAACACGCTTGTTCCTATCTAAGATGTTCATTCGCGCTTAACTGTGATGAAGGTGATGATCAGTGACAGTCATCACCTTCCTCAAACCATGAACATGTGCCTGACAACCACCTCCGTTCTATATCCGATTGAATGAATATCTCTGAGATCTCTTAATCAGAATCTCCGTGGTATAAGCTAGAACTGATGGCGGCATTCATGAGAATCCGGAAAGTCTAAACCTTGTCTGTGGTATTCCGAGTAGGATTCAAGGATTGAATGACTGTGACGAGCTTCAAACTCCTGAAGGCTGGGCGTTAGTGACAGATGCAAAAGGATAGTAAATCCTATTCCAACCGGATCGAGAACCAACCGGTGATTAGCCGTGCTGTGACAGAGCGCGTGAGCGTAGTTTTCACTGGAAGGATGGAAGGTAGCCCTTGACAACGGTGATCCACCAACACACAGCTTGCCATAGGAGGACGTGCGTGCGTGAATCAGAAGACAGAGGAAAGCAGAGATTCAGAAGACAAAGCATCTCCAAAACTCCAACATATTCTCCATTACTACACAACAAGTAACTTTTAATTTATGCTCTACTGGATATTCATAATTCAACTGATAAACATAATTGACTTCCTGACTAAGATTTACAAGATAACCATAGATTGCTTCAAACCAACAATCTCCGTGGGATTCGACCCATACTCACGTAAGGTATTACTTGGACGACCCAGTGCACTTGCTGGTCATGTGTGCGAAATTGTAAGAGAGTAATGTGTGCGAAATTGTAAGAGAGTAACAATTTTGTGCACCAAGTAACAATTTTGTGCACCATTAACCTAGTTAACGTGGGTTTTAACGTGAAGAAAAAGGGGTGCATTGGAACGTTAGTGACAATGTTAAGTGTCACTAACGTTCCCGAACTTGGACTTTCACTAAATGATTAACACTCCTTACGCCCTGAGCTTAAGTCTCTGCCCACTCCGCACTTTCTCTTTGCAAGTAAAGCCAAGACCAAATAAAGAAAGGAACTGCTTCAAACTCAAGATCCAAAGGCCCAAGACTTGGAGAGTGAACTAGAAGCTGAGAAGAGTAGTATATATAGGAGTAGCTTTGAATTGTAAAGGTGTTCTGGAGGCTGAAGAACCACTCTCTGTATTTTACTTTCTTTGCAATTTCTAGTTTTATGATGTATTCTCCATCTTTGTTTTCATCTTCAAGAGCTATGAACAACTAAACCCCTTTCATTAGGTTAGGGAGCTCTGTTGTAATTTGATGGATCAATACTAATCTTCATTGTTCTTCTTCTATCTTTCCTCTTGATTTTACTTGAAAGCTTTCGATCTTCATCCAATTGAGTTGTTATCTTGGAAGAGAAGCGATTCAAACTTGGATCTCTTTTGAACCTTGGAAGAGGAATGAAGAGATCAAGCTAGAAATGTTTTCTCATGCTGGACTAAATTGGGTTTGGATGGGTATGTGACTGTAACCCTCTCAATACTTGGTTTGGGAAATGCATGTGGTATAATCAGTGACCATACTTCATCTCTTCTCATGAGCAATTGACCAAGGAATTGGCTATTGATCAAGATTTGAGAGATTGAATTGCAAGAAATTGCAATTCAATCACTTAAGATTGCCAAGGATATCAATGAGTGCATTGATTGAGGAAGAGATGAAAATTAACTTGATCCGGAGAATTGCAACATCTCCTAAGCCCAATGAACTCCCCATCTCTAATCTTACCCATTCTCTTTAATTTCTGCGATTTACTTTTATGAGCAAATCCCCCATTCTCATTTACAATTCTGTAATTTATTTTCAGTCATTTACTTCCAGTCCTTTAATTCTAGCATTTACTTTTCTGTTATTTACATTCCCGCCATTTTATTTTCTGCAACTCTCAACCCAAATTCTGGACTCGCAGAACTAGAACATTCTTCTAATTAAAGTTGCTTGATCAATCAATTCCTGTGGGATTCGACCTCATTCTATTGTGAGTTTTTACTTGACGACAACTTCGGTACACTTGCCGAAGGAAGATTTGTTGAGAGACAAGTTTTTCCCGCATCAAGTTTATGGCGCCGTTGCCGGGGATTGATTGTGCATCAACAATGATTAGATTGGAAGATCACTAGATTGAGCATTTTATTTTGTGAATTTCATTTTCTGTTTGAGTGATTTACTTTTTGTTTTAGTTAAACTTCTTCCCTTCTCCATCCACTCTTTTGTTTTTCTTTGTTATTTTCAATTCTATTTGCTAACCCACTAACTGTTTGATATATTGCATCACCCACAACTAACATCAATTCTGACACAAATACTGTCTGCACCTATTTTCTCTGCTTGTACTTGCTGGTTGTATGACAGGGAGAAGAAGTGCGGCTTCAACTTTCTTTGATTCTGAACCGGAGAGAACCTTCCTTAGACTAAGGAGGGAGGCAAAAGAAAAATGAGTAGTTGGTGCTGAAGAAGAGGAGGAACAGTTTGAGGAATACTTTGAACCAAACATGGAAGAAAACATGGAAAATCATCATGAAGAAGAGACTCACAACCATGGCAGAGGAGGTGGAGCAAATCATGCTGGGGAGGATAGAAGAGTTTTGGGCTCTTACATTAATCCGAACCCAGGCAATTGTGGAAGTAGCATCCAAAAGCTAACAATCCATGCCAACAACTTTGAACTTAAACCACAGCTCATCACCCTTGTTCAGAACAACTGTTCGTTTGGAGGAGGAGTTCAAGAAGATCCCAACCAATATTTGAGCACCTTCCTGAGAATATGTGACACAGTGAAATCTAATGCTGTTCATCCTGACGCCTATAGATTGCTCTTATTTCCCTTCTCACTCAGAGACAAGGCAGCCAAGTGGCTGGAATCCTTCCCAAGGGAGAGCTTGACAACTTGGGAGGATGTGGTGAACAAATTCTTAGCAAGATTCTACCCTCCTCAACGAATCAATAGGCTAAGAGCTGAGGTTTAAACCTTCAGGCAACAGGATGGTGAGACTTTGTATGAACCATGGGAGAGGTTCAAAGACTTAACAAGGAGGTGTCCACCTGACATGTTCAACGAATGGGTGCAGCTGCACATTTTCTATGAAGGGCTCTCTTATGAGTCAAAGAAGGCCGTAGACCATTCATCTGGAGGATCTTTGAACAAGAAGAAGACCATTGAGGAAGCCATAGATGTTATTGAAAGAGTAGCAGAAAACGACTACTTCTATGCTTCCGAAAGAGGGAACACAAGAGGAGTGATGGAGCTAAACAATGTAGACGCTCTGTTGGCCCAAAACAAGCTCATTACCCAGCAGCTGGCTGACCTCACCAAGAAGATAGAGATGAACCAAGTAGCAGCAATCTCCACTTCATCAACAACACAAGAAGGAGAAAACCAAGAAGCAGAAGGGAGTCAGGAGCAAGCCAACTACATTGGGAATTCACCAAGGAAAAACTATGATCCATACTCCAAGACTTACAACCCTGGATGGAGAAATCACCCGAACTTTGGGTGGGGAAGTGAGCAAGATCAAAACCAAGACCAGAGACGTTACAACTCCAACAACAATGCAGCTCACCAACAATTCACCCAGAGGACATCTCAACACCCCCACAACAACACTTCTCCACATACTTATCAAAACCAAAACAACACATCTGCTCCGAACCACTCATCAATTGATGACAAGCTCTCTAAGATTGAAACCTTCATTGAAGGAATATGCAGAGACATTCAAGACAGTAAAGCATTCAGAGAGGAAGTGCAGTCAAACATGCAGAATCAAAATGCTGCCATCACAAAACTGGAGACACAAATCAGCTATCTTTTTAAGCAGCTTCCGAACCACAATTTTTGCTATGATGCCCATTCAAGCAAAAGAGAGGAGTGTCAAACTATCACACTTAGGAGTGGGAAGGAACTGAAGGAACATCCCCAAAAACCACTAGAAGAAAGCTCAATTGAAGAGGAAGAGGAGCAAGATGGAATGCAAACCCCCACGCCATGTTTGCAGAAAGAGAAAAAGATACCCCAACTCAACGTCTCAAGGGCTCCATACCCCCAGCTATTGAAGAAAAAGGAAGATGACAACCAGTTCTTGAGATTTTTGGAAATCTTCAAGAAGCTACAAATCAACATACCATTTGCTGAAGCCATAGAACAAATGCCACTTTATGCCAAGTTTTTGATGGAGCTAATGACTAAGAAGAGAAGCTGGAAGAACAATGAGACTGTGATACCAACTGAAGAGTGCAGTGCTATCATTCAGCATAAACTACCTCAGAAACTGAAGGATCCTGGGAGTTTTCAGATCCCTTGCATTATAGGAGAAATCACAGTAGAAAATGCTCTTTGTGAGTTAGGGGCCAGCATCAATTTGATGTCAGTAGCTATGATGAGAAAGATGAAAATTGAGGAGGCTAAACCAACAAAAATGGCTCTACAACTGGCAGACCGATCGTTCAAATTCCCTCACGGGATAGTGGAGGATTTGCTAGTAAAAGTAGGAGATTCCATATTCCCAACAGATTTTGTGGTGCTGGACATGCAGGAAGACGCCAAAACCTCCATCATTTTGGGAAGGCTATTCTTGGCCACTGCTGGAGCTGTCATTGATGTTCAAAAGGGTGACCTCACCCTTAGATTACACAATGAAAAGATGACATTCAATGTGTTCAAGGCCATAAGTTATCCACCGGAACAATTGGGGGAATGCATGAGGTTAGATGCACTTGAGGATGAAGTGCAGGAGAATTTTGAAGAAGATAAACCTGAAGAGAACGAGAGATTGGTGGAGGAAGAATCTGAATCAAGTGAAGAGGTAGCTACAACAGAAACACATATACTAGATGCACCAAAGGAAGGGAACGAAAAATCAGAAGCACCCAAACTTGAAATCAAGGCATTGCCACCCACTCTCAAATATGCATATCTAGGAGAAATGAAAACTACCCAGTGATCATAAATTCATCCCTCAGTCAAGATCAAGAGGACGAGCTACTCAAGGTGCTGCGGGAGCATAAGGATGCCATTGGATGGACCCTTGCTGACTTGAAGGGAATCAGTTCAGCCATATGCATGCATAAAATACTGTTGGAAGATGACGCCAAGCCATCCATTCAATCCCAAAGAAGGCTGAACCCAATCATGAAGGAAGTGGTATAGAAAGAGATTATGAAGCTTTGGCAAGGAGGAGTCATATACCCAATTTCGGACAGCCCTTGGGTTAGCCCCATACATGTTGTACCAAAGAAGGGAGGGATCACTGTGGTTACCAATGAGAAGAACGAGCTCATACCTACAAGGACCGTCACAGGATGGCGGATGTGCATAGACTACAGGAAGCTCAATGAGGCTACACGAAAGGACCATCTTCCCCTTCCATTCATGGATCAGATGTTGGAAAGACTTGCAGGGCACGCTTATTATTGTTTTCTCGACGGTTATTCAGGATACAACCAAATAGTGGTTGATCCAAGAGACCAAGAGAAAACCTCATTTACCTGTCCGTATGGAGTGTTTGCCTATAGGCGCATACCATTTGGGTTATGTAATGCCCCTGCAACTTTCCAACGCTGCATGCTTTCTATCTTTTCAGATATGATAGAAAAATTCATTGAAGTTTTTATGGATGATTTCTCGGTATTCGGAGATTCTTTTCCTAGTTGCCTACATCACCTCGCCTTGGTATTGAAAAGGTGCCAAGAGACCAATTTGGTCTTGAACTGGGAAAAATGCCACTTCATGGTGACAGGGGGAATAGTCCTTGGTCACAAAGTCTCTCACCAAGGCATTGAGGTTGATAGAGCTAAAGTGGAACTTATTGAAAAGCTACCCCCACCCAGTGATGTCAAGGCAATTAGAAGTTTTTTAGGGCATGCTGGTTTTTACAGAAGATTTATTAAAGATTTTTCAAAGATAGCCAAGCCCTTAAGCAATCTCCTTGTGTCTGATACACCATTCATCTTTGATGAAACCTGCATGCTAGCATTTGCACATTTGAAAATGAGGTTATCCTCTGCTCCTATCATTTCCCCACCTGATTGGAACCTACCATTTGAATTGATGTGCGATGCATCTGATTTTGCAGTTGGGGCAGTGTTAGGACAAAGGAAAGATAACCTAGTTCGTGTGATATACTATGCTAGCAAAGTCCTTAATGAAACTCAAAGAAATTATACCACTACTGAAAAGGAGTTGCTAGCAATAGTTTTTGCATTTGACAAATTTAGATCATACCTCATTGGTGCTAAAGTGATCGTTTTTACAGATCACACAGCACTTAAATATTTGTTTGCCAAGTAAGAATCGAAGCCAAGACTAATAAGGTGGATCTTACTGTTGCAGGAATTCAATATTGAAATCAGAGACAAGAAGGAAGTGGAGAACAAGGTGGCAGATCACTTATCTAGAATCCCTCATGATCAAGGTGGAAAAAATGATACAAATGTTAACGAGCTCTTCCCTGATGAGCAGTTGATGACAGTTCATAAAGCACCATAGTTCGCAGATATTGCAAATTTTAAGGCAACTGGGGCATTACCCCCAGGGATCAATAAACACCAAAAGAGGAAGCTCATGAATGATGCAAAATACTTTGTCTGGGACGAGCCATATCTCTTCAAGAAATGTTCAGATGGGATTCTTAGAAGATGTGTCTCGGAAGAGGAAGGGAGAGAAGTCCTGTGGAACTGCCACGGTTCATGCTATGGCGGGCACTTTGGAGGGGACAGAACTGCAGCAAAGGTTTTACAAAACGGATTCTTTTGGCCCACTCTTTTCAAGGATGCCAAAGAGCTAGTAAAAAGCTGCAATGAATGCCAAAGATCTGGAGACCTGCCCAAAAGAAACGCCATGCCACAAAATTTCATCTTGGAACTTGAACTGTTTGATGTGTGGGAATTGATTTCATCGGACCATTCCCAACCTCATATGCAAACAATTACATCCTGGTAGCAGTAGATTATGTTTCCAAGTGGGTAGAGGCTATTGCAACCCCAACTAATGATAACAAGGTAGTCATGAACTTCCTCAGGAAGAATATCTTTAGCCGGTTTGGAGTCC
The DNA here is from genome assembly GCF_003086295.3 of Arachis hypogaea. Lineage (NCBI taxonomy): Eukaryota > Viridiplantae > Streptophyta > Magnoliopsida > Fabales > Fabaceae > Arachis > Arachis hypogaea. The sequence continues at coordinate 58,589,065 of NC_092051.1, forward strand.
CAAGAGCCCTCATCAGTGATGGAGGGAGCCACTTTTGTAACAAACCACTAGAAGCTCTCCTCTTACGATATGGGGTAAAACACAAAGTAGCCACACCTTACCATCCTCAAACAAGTGGGCAAACTGAGATATCCAACAGAGAACTGAAGAGGATCCTGGAAAAGACTGTGGGCGCATCTAGAAAGGATTGGTCGAAGAAGTTGGATGATGCTCTGTGGGCATACAGAACAGCATTCAAAACCCCACTTGGAATGTCTCCATATCAATTAGTCTATGGGAAAGCTTGTCATTTACCACTGGAGCTGGAACATAAAGCTCTTTGGGCTATCAAGATACTAAATTTTGACAGCATTGCTGCTGGTGCAAAAAGAATCTTGCAACTGCAAGAGATGGAGGTATTCAGGTCACAAGCCTATGAAAACACTAAGATGTATAAAGAGAAGGCAAAAAGAAAACATGACATGCATTTGGCACCCAGGAGTTTCGAAAAAGGGCAGCAAGTACTCCTTTACAATTCTAAATTAAGGCTGTTCCCAGGGAAACTCAAGTCAAGGTGGTCCGGACCTTTCTTGGTTACAAAAGTATCACCATATCGCCATATCGAAATCACGGATGAAGGTTCAAAGAGGACTTTTACAGTGAATGGACAAAGACTCAAGCATTATCTGGGCAACATGGGGAAAGACCCCAGAGTAAAGTACCATCTCAAATAATTAAGAACTCGTCGAGCTAGCGACGATAAAAGAACGCTCTGTTGGGAGGCAACCCAACCTCAGGTAGTTTCAATTTCATCTTTATTTCAATAAAAGTCACAAGTGGTTTCCCCTGTATTGAAAGGAGCTAAGTTTGGTGTTCCACACAAGAACAATCCAAGAGTGATGGTGTAATTCTAAGTTTGGTGTTCCACTAAAGGACATTGGTTAGAATTACACCCCACTCCCAAAAGAACATTGCTAGCTCCATCCAACCAAGAGAAACCACTTAGGTGTAGTTAGACTATAGGTGATCATTGCTTTGTTGATAACAAGATATGAGGGTCTCTGCATATATGCAATGTTGTGTACTGGGCAAAGAACTAAGTTTGGTGTTCACACACCAAACTGAGTTCAAGAGGCACAAGCATACATATAAGCTAACTATGTCTCAAGTGCTTTGGGAACAAGCAACTTCCAGTGACCTTGTAGGAATCTTATAAGGAAATGGTGCACCTTCACCCAAAGAAGCGAGGCAGCAAAAACTAGGAGGATGACAAAGAGAGAGGGGGACCAGAGATCATCACCCGAAGGTTGTATTGTTACCTGATTCCATTGTACTTAGAATTGTTGAAAGTTGGAGTTCCGAATTGCACTTTTGATTTGTAGTTACTTGCAGTTGAACTCTTTTTAAAAAATTCTTTCTTTTAAGTTTTTCCTTCTGAATAGGTCCATGATTACTGGTCTTTATGTCACTGCATCATTACTTCGCTTTCTTGTAAGCTTGTCCCTTTTTAAATCAAATTGAAGAAGAAAAGGATTATGTTTTTAAAAGACCAGAGTGGAGTTCATATTGTGGAAGTGCATTCATGAATCTTTGGGGTAGTCATAAGTTAGCTAAGTTGGTTCAACCACAAGGCTAGGAGGACAACTATCTATCCTGAATACTTTGCTTTGGATACACTCGTGAGACTAGGTTAATAACAAGATCCTAAGAAAAGAAAAGGGAAAGAACAATGGAAGTGAAAAACAAAAGAAAAAGAGTAAGCAATAAGGCTAGGCATCAATGGTTTTAAGCTTGAGGCAAGTGTCTGTGGTGCTCCTGTGTGAGGGATCTACTTGGATGAATAAGCTCTTAGGGGTGCCTTATCACTTGGTAACTTGGGTTAACTAACTCGGGATTATCAGCTGAAAGTCCACTATCAAGAGTAACCTTCACTACAGAACACTTAATAACCCAAAGAGGTGCTGGACACCAAGGTCTCAAGAAAAGAAAATAAATAAACTAAATGCCTGTAGTGTGTATGTATGGGGGATAGGCTTGAGGGAGTAAGTCCTTAGGGGTGTCTCAACACCTAGCACCTTGAACCAACTGGTTCGGGAGTGTTGGCTGAAAGCTTATCTTAAAGAGTTGCCCCCTTACAGAGCACTTAGCCTAAATAACACAAACAACCCTTGTAATAACAATAAAAGGATCAATGAATAAAATTCTCATGGGATATGAACAAAGTGGGTGTTTTAGGACAGAAAAAAGGTCTGAAAGCCAGTAATGGAATGAACCTAAGTTGCTATGCATGAAACCACCATAAAATCAGTAATATGACTTCCACAAGAATGACTCATTCCTCTGGATATTCCATTCATCATTTTTTTGTTCCAGTACTTGCTTAGGGACAAGCATGCTTTAAGTTTGGTGTTGTGATGCCAGGGCATCTTGGCCAGTTTCACTGACCTTTTCCTTACTGTTTTTAGGTTAGTTTCATGCATTTCTTTAGGAAATAAGCTACTTTTGGGTAGATATTCACTTATGCCTTGATTCAAGCATACATTGTGCATTTACATAATTTCATGAGGATTTTGCATAAGTTTAGTGACAAATATTATGTTGCATTACTCATGACTTGGACTAGAGCTTTGATGCACTTTATTGCTTGATTTAAGGACAAAAAAGAAGCAAGAAAAGGGGAGGTAACTTGCAAGGATAATGAGAAAAGTGATTGCCAATAACACTTTCAAAAAGCCATCAATGCCCAAGTTAGAGAGTCACGTTAACCAAGTTAACGTGAAGAAGAGAAGATGAGCCAACGTTAGTGACACTCAACATTGTGACTAACGTTGGCAATCACTCATAAGTGGCCACGTTAGAAGCCACGTTAACCTGGTTAACGTGGCCTCTAATGTTAAAGGGGGGAAGAGAAGCCAACGTTAGTGGCACTCAACATTGTCACTAACGTTGGCCTATAGTGCAAAGTACCACGTTAACTCCCATGTTAACTTGGTTAACGTGGGAACTAACGTAGAGGATGAAGAGTTGTCGACAACGTTAGTGACACTCAACATTGTCACTAACGTTGAAGCAACCACACAACCCCCAAGAGTCACGTTAACTTCCACGTTAACTTGGTTAACGTGGAAGCTAACGATGAGAAATGAAGGATGAGCCAACGTTAGTGACACTCAACATTATCACTAATGTTGGGATGGCTAAAAGATGGCCACGTTAGAAGCCACGTTAACCTAGTTAACGTGGACTCCAACGTGAGACCTAGGGGCACATTGGAACGTTAGTGACAATGTTGAATGTCACTAATGTTCTCGAAGGATGGCAAAGGCCACGTTAGAAGCCACGTTAACCTAGTTAACGTGAGCTTTAACGTGAAGCAAGAAGGGGCACACTGGAACGTTAATGACAATGTTGAGTGTCACTAACGTTCTCGAAGGTTGACAAGGCAACGTTAAAAGCCACGTTAACCTAATTAACGTGGGTTTTAACGTGAAGAAAAAGGGGTGCATTGGAACGTTAGTGACAATGTTAAGTGTCACTAACGTTCCCGAACTTGGACTTTCACTAAATGATTAACACTCCTTACGCCCTGAGCTTAAGTCTCTGCCCACTCCGCACTTTCTCTCTACAAGTAAAGCCAAGCCCAAATAAAGAAAGGAACTGCTTCAAACTCAAGATCCAAAGGCCCAAGACTTGGAGAGTGAACTAGAAGCTGAGAAGAGAAGTATATATAGGAGTAGCTTTGAATTGTAAAGGAGTTCTGGAGGCTGAAGAACCACTCTCTGTATTTTACTTTCTTTGCAATTTCTAGTTTTATGATGTATTCTCCATCTTTGTTTTCATCTTCAAGAGCTATGAACAACTAAACCCCTTTCATTGGGTTAGGGAGCTCTGTTGTAATTTGATGGATCAATACTAATCTTCATTGTTCTTCTTCTATCTTTCCTCTTGATTTTACTTGAAAGCTTTCGATCTTCATCCAATTGAGTAGTTATCTTGGAAGAGAAGCTATTCAAACTTGGATCTCTTTTGAACCTTGGAAGAGGAATGAAGAGATCAAGCTAGAAATGCTTTCTCATGCTGGACCAAATTGGGTTTGGATGGGTATGTGACTGTAACCCTCTCAATACTTGGTTTGGGAAATGCATGTGGTATAATTAGTGACCATACTTCATCTCTTCTCATGAGCAATTGACCAAGGAATTGGCTATTGATCAAGATTTGAGAGATTGAATTACAAGAAATTGCAATTCAATCACTTAAGATTGCCAAGGAGATCAATGAGTGCATTGATTGAGGAAGAGATGAAAATGAACTTGATCCGGAGAATTGCAACATCTCTTAAGCCCAATGAACTCCCCATCTCTAATCTTACCCATTCTCTTTAATTTCTGCGATTTACTTTTATGAGCAAATCCCCCATTCCCATTTATAATTCTGCAATTTATTTTCAGTCATTTACTTCCAGTTCTTTAATTCTAGCATTTACTTTTCTGTTATTTACATTCCCGCCATTTTATTTTCTGTAACTCTCAACCCAAATTCTGGACTCGCTGAACTAGAACATTCTTCTAGTTAAAGTTGCTTGATCAATCAATCCCTGTGGGATTCGACCTCACTCTATTGTGAGTTTTTACTTGATGACAACTTCGGTACACCTGCCGAAGGAAGATTTGTTGAGAGACAAGTTTTTCCCGCATCACCCCCAACGGAAGGTAGAAGCTCATCCTCCGTCCTACTTGGTAGACCTTTCCTCAAAACCTCCAAATTCAAGCTAGATGCCTTCACTGGTATATATTCCTTTGGAGTTGGAGACAAGACTATCAAGTTCAATTTAGAGGAAGCCATGAAACATCCTCCCAAAGAACATTCTATGCTCCGATGTGACATAATTGATAAAGTGGTAGCGGAAGTACAAGAAGAAGATCATGACAAGTCGTGCTACCCCACTGTTGAGGAGATAGATGACCAAGAGGATGAACTTAAAGAAGTTGCCAAGAATGAGTCCCATGAGCTTGATGAAAAGGAACCTCATCTTAAGGTAGCAAGTGAACTGAAACCCCTTCCCTCTCATCTGAAATATGCGTTCTTAGAAGACAACTGTGGGTTTCCGGTTATTATTGCTAGCGAACTCTCAAGTGAAGAAGAGAAAAAACTCCTAGACGTTCTAAGAAAGTACAAGAAAGCGATAGGTTGGAGCCTTGCGGATATTGTGGGGATTGACCAACATAAGTGCATGCATAGGATATTTCTCCAAGATGGAGCCAAGCCGGTTCGGCAACCGCAAAGGAGGCTCAACCCAACCATCCTCGACATAGTGAAGAAAGAGGTCACCCGACTACTGGATGCGGATATCATATACCCTATTTCCGACAGTGAGTGGGTGAGCCCGGTTCAAGTTGTTCCCAAGAAGTCGGGCATCACAACGGTCAAGAAGGAAGACGGAGAAATGGTCACTAAAAGGATGCAAAATGTGTGGCGAGTATGTATTGACTACAGAAGATTGAATGCCGCCACACGGAAGGACCATTACCCCTTACCCTTCATCGATCAGATGCTAGACCATTTGGCAGGTAAATCTCACTGCTGTTTTCTTGATGGATTTACTGGATATTTTCAGATACATATTGCTCCTGAAGATCAGGAGAAGACCACGTTTACATGTCCGTTTGTCACCTTTGCCTATAAAAGGATGCCATTTGGACTATGTAACGCACTCGCCACTTTTCAGAGGTGCATGATGAGTGTCTTCTCCGATCTAATGGAGAATTGTCTAGAGGTTTTTATGGATGATTTCAGTGTTTATGGTGTCTCATTTGATTGTTGTTTGGAGAGCTTGGCCAAGGACCTAGCTAGATGTGTTGACACCAACCTTGTCTTAAATTTTGAAAAAGGTCACTTTATGGTACGACAAGGTATAGTGTTAGGACATGTAGTATCTCATGAAGGCATTTCTCTGGACCCGGCTAAGGCCGATGTTATTACTACTCTGCCTCACCCCTCATCCATGAGGGAGGTCCGCTCGTTTTTGGGACATGCAGGATTTTATAGGCGCTTCATCAAAGACTTCAGTAAGATTGCTTTGCCACTGCCGCGCCTACTCCAAAAAGATGTGGATTTTGAGTTTGACAGTGAATGTGTAAAAGCTTTTGAAGACTTGAGGAAAATTCTCACCATAGCACCGATTGTGCGAGGCCCCAACTGGACGTTGCCGTTTGAGATAATGTGCGATGCGTCAAACTATGCTGTGGGTGCCGCGCTTGCACAGCGTGAGGGTAAACTTCCTTATGTTATTGCTTATTCTTCTAAGACGCTAGATGCCGCACAATCTAACTATACCACTACCGAAAAAGAACTCTTAGCCATTGTTCATGCCTTAGATAAATTCAGATCTTATTTGCTAGGTTCAAAGATAGTGGTATACACGGATCATGCAGCTTTGAAGTATTTATTGACAAAGAATAAGTCAAAGCCTAGACTCATACGTTGGATCTTGCTTTTGCAAGAATTCGACATTGAGATTAGGGACCAGAGTGGATCTCAAAACCTGGTTGCGGATCACTTAAGCCGCATTGAGAATTTAAAAACTGATCCATTTCCGATCAATGACTCATTTCCATTGGAAAGTTTGCATGCTGTGTCAGCTAGTTTTCCTTGGTTTGCCCCAATGGCGAACTACTTGGTTGCAAGAATCTTCCCTCCCAACTTTTCGAAAAATCAAAGGGACAAGTTGAGGAGTGATTCCAAATACTACATTTGGGATGACCCTCACTTGTGGAAGAGAGGTGTAGACCAAGTAATCCGAAGGTGTGTCCCGGAATCCAAATTTCAACCAATTCTGGATGCTTGTCATTCGTCCGACTGTGGTGGCCACTTTGGCCCACAAAGGACCGCCAAAAAGGTGTTGGATTGCGGATTCTAGTGGCCAACCTTATTCAAGGATGCTAAACGGCTATGTGTGTCTTGTCATCAGTGTCAAAAGTCAGGAAACACATCCCAAAGGGATGAAATGCCTCAGCAACCTATGTTATTCTGTGAGATATTTGATGTGTGGGGCATTGACTTTATGGGAACGTTTCCTAACTCTGGTGGGTATCTGTACATTCTGTTAGCGGTTGACTACGTGTCAAAGTGGGTGGAGGCCATACCCACCTGCCTTGACGACGCCACGAGGAATCACATTGTATGCCGTTATGGGTCGCCACGAGCAATCGTGAGCGACCAAGGATCCCACTTTTGTAACAAGAAGGTAGAAGCATTGCTCAAGCGCTATGGAGTATCGCATAAGGTTGCTACTGCTTATCATCCGCAAACAAATGGGCAAGCGGAAGTTTCCAACCGGGAAATCAAGAGAATCTTGGAAAAAGTGGTCAATCCACAAAGAAAGGATTGGAGCCTTCGGCTAGGAGATGCACTATGGGCATACAGAACGGCTTACAAGACTCCGATAGGGATGAGTCCCTTTTGGATCGTCTATGGTAAGGCATGCCACCTTCCAGTGGAGATTGAGCATCGAGCATACTGGGCGGTAAAGCAGTGCAACATGGATTTGGCCAAGGCGGGTGAAGCTAGGAAGTTACAATTAGAAGAGCTTGAGTGTTTGAGGAACGAATCATATGAAAATGCCCAAATTTACAAGGAGAAGACTAAGGCATTCCATGACCATCACATTCGGAAGAAGGATTTTAAAGAAGGAGATGAAGTCCTCCTCTACAACTCAAGGCTCCGATTTATGCCTGGCAAGCTCCGTTCTAGGTGGGAAGGACCTTTTAAGGTGAAAGAAATGAAGCCCTACGGAGTGGTGGAATTGTTTGATCCCAAAGGTGAAGCGACTTTCAAGGTGAATGGGTATAGAGTGAAGAAATATCATGGTTGCAAACCTCCAAGGGAGCTAGAGGTGTACATATTGGAGGATGCACCAAGTAGAGATGAAGCTTGACAAGAGGACCGTCCAACTTAAGGACGTAAAAGAAAAGTGCTTGGTGGGAGGCACCCCACCGTGGTAAGATCTTCCTTGTTTATACCATCTTGTAGTATCTTTAATTCCTTGAATTTTATGATCTTTTGATGATTGATTGAGTGCTTAGAGATGCTAGCTTTGTTGATTCTCTTAGATAGATAGAATGTTCATTTAGATAGGTTGTGAAAGAGGTAAAGAAAACACAATTTTTTTCTTTCAAAAAAGAGCACCGACGCGCAAGCGCACAGTGCGCGCACGCGCCGGCTGCGAATTCCCATTTTCAGGCCAAAAACCCGAGAGTTGGGCCAACTTTGTGCCCAACTCGCGCCAGGCACCCACGCGTTCGCGTACATGCCGCCTGCGTGCAACATTGCCAGTTGATCATCGACGCGCAAGCGCACAGTGCGCGCGCACGCCGATGGGGCTTTGTGGAGTCTCTGGTACATTTTCCAGAGAGTTGTGCCACAATTGGGCCAACTTTGTGCCGAAGCTGACGCGTCCGCGCGTAGTGCGCGCCCGCGCCAGCTCTCGAATACCACAAGCACGCGCCCGCGCATGGTGCGCGTCCGCGCGCATGCCTCCCTGGGTCACCCTGGTACAAAAACCAGAGACTTGAGCCAGGTTTATGCCACTTTTGTGCCTGGGGCACAACTCCTCTCGCGCGCGCGCCACTGCCGCGCATGCGCCCTCAGTTAGCACCTTCACGACGCGTCAGCGCATCTTGCGCGCGCGCGCCATCTACGCGAATCAGTTTAATACTTTGCGCCGTTTCACTCCTTTCTCACTCACATTCTCTTCTTTTTCTTTCTTAGTTCACTCTTCCCCTCTCTTCATCATTTCTCTTCTCTTCTTCTTCTTCCACAACCCACACCATTGTCTCCGGCCACTCACCGGTGACAACCACCTTTTCCGGTGGCGCTACATTTCTCTTATTTCCTCTCTCATCTTCACAAAAGAAGATTCAACCTTGCTTTTTCATACTCTTCAAGGTTCAACTAATTCCTTTCCTTTACTTCCACTTTCCTTTATGCTATTTCTTTTAATCAATTGCTTCTTGCCATCTTACTTAGTTTCTCTTTTGCTTGTTAATGATATTTCTTGTTTTTGTTTGCTTATTTTCCCTCTCTTTTCTTTGTTTATCCATGGATGTTGAACTTGAACTTAATTTGCATTACTAGATCTTTTGTCACTCTTTTACCATTGTGTGATGTTTATGTGGTGATTGATGTTCTATTTTGGGCTTTAGATTGGTTTAGTATTTTATAATTTCTCATTGCTTGATTATTGCACGCCAAGTGTTCGACGAAATGCACAACTACCATTTTGGCTCATTTTTTGTCATACACTTTCAAATTGGTGCTCCCTTCTCATTCACTTGCTTCCTCTTAAATGCATTGAGTCTAATTTATGTGCTTAAGGTTCATACTTGCCAATCCCATATTAATTGAACATAACTTGCTTTTACTAAGGATGCTTGAGACTACTCTTCTCATGCTTTTGCATGCCTTACCTTCTCTTGCATCACATGCCAAGTGATATAACCCCTGCATTCATATTCATCATGGGCATGACAAATCACTTGCATGTTTTCATCAATTTGTTTCTTGGGTTTAATGTTTTCCTTCCTCCCCTTTCCTTTTAGGATGGCCACCAAAAAGGGCAAGGAGGTAGCTTCGAGGAAACCGGCCGCAAAAAGGGTGCCCCAAGGATCAAATTCTAAGGCGCGTTCTTCAATAGGAGCCAAACCTTTATGAAAGAACAGAAAGACACCCGCTCTTATTGATGAGGATAACAAGGGCAAACCGGCAAGAGACTCATCAAGGTTCCCTAACCGCTTTTGTGAACTTTGGTTCCCCTCCATAGCGGTAAGGAACTATCATCCTGAGCACTTACTCGCTCCGCCGGATAAGGTTGCTCCTTATATCCTACCCCGTATCGAAAAGTGAGGATGGGGGTTTCTTTTGAGGAAACCAAGGGAAATCAACCTCTCTTGGGTGGAAGAATTTTACACTAACTACCATCTCTCCTCTCTTCGATCGGTGTATATGCGCCGGAAGCAAGTTTCAGTTTCAGAAGAGGCTATTCAGCAGGTGCTCAATGTTTTACCAGTGCCAATTGACATGGATGGATACAAAGAAGTCTTGTGTCAGTGAGTGGAGTACGGATTTAATTGGGAATCAATTCTCCAAGTCATCGCTGAGCCTGAAGCATTTTGGATCCATGGTAGCCAGCGGATGAGGCCCAAGAGTATCAATGCTCGCTCCCTCACTATGGAAGCTAGAACCTGGGCACAGATCCTTTCCCACTATGTGTTACCTAGCACTCACAGGTCATCCATCACAGCGGACCTTGCTTTGCTTGTCTGGTGTATCCTCACGAAGAAGCCGGTGAACATTCTATTTCTTGTCAAGCGAGCAATGAGTCAAGTCCACGACCGAGGTAACCTGCCATTTCCAGCTTTGGTATCTGACTTAGTTTCTGCTGCGGGTGTTTCTTGGGAAGTCAAGGATAAGAAGATCATGGTTCCGGCTAAGGGCGATGTGGTCCCAAGCGGAAAATACCAATATCTTCCCATGAACAAACCAAGCCTCGACATGGTCCTGCCACTTCTTTGTCCCTCGAGCTCATCATCACCACCACTGAGATCCACAAATCAAAGGATAGAAGATCTTCACCGGAAGCTGGATAGGTATGAGCGGCGCAACCACCGCCGATACACCCACCTCAAGAAGCCTCTGAGTCATGTTGCCCCAAGCAGGGAGGAGCCTGAGATATTCACATCCACCTTGAGGTAACTGATGAGCGGATAATTTATATGCTTTTTGGCATTGTTTTTACATAGTTTTTAGTATGATTTAGTTAGTTTTTAGTATATTTTTATTAGTTTTTAAATAAAAATCATATTTCTGGACTTCACTATGAGTTTGTGTGTTTTTCTATGATTTCAGGTAATTTTTGGCTGAAATTGAGGGACTTGAGCAAAAATCTGATTCAGAGGCTGAAGAAGGACTGCAGATGCTGTTGGATTCTGACCTCCTTGCACTTGAAATAGATTTTCTGGAGCCACAGAAATCCAATTGGCGCGCTCTTAATTGCGTTGGAAAGCAGACATCCGGGGCTTTCCAGCAATATATAATAGTCCATACTTTGCCTGAGTTTTGATGATGCAAACCGGCGTTCAAACGCCAACTTCCTGCCCTATTCTGGAGTTAAACTCCAGAAACAGGTTGCAAATCAGAGTAAACGCCAGAAACAGGCTACAGCCTGGCGTTTAACTCCAAAAAGAGTCTCTACACATGAAAGCTCAATGATCAGCCCAAGCACACATCTAGTGGGCCCGGAAGTGGATTTCTGCATCATTTACTCATCTCTGTAAATCCTAGTAACTAGTTTAGTATAAATAGGACTTTTTACTATTGTATTGTCGTCTTTTTGACCATCTTTGGACATTTAGTCCCTAGACCTTAGAGGCTGGCCATTCGGCCATGCCTGGACCATTTTCACTTATGTAATTTTCAACGGTGGAGTTTCTACACCCCATAGATTAAGGTGTAGAGCTCTGCTGTTCTTCATGAATCAATGCAAAGTACTATTGTTTATCTATTCAACTCAAGCCTATTTCTTCTCTAAGATATTCATTCGCACACAAGAACATGATGAATGTGATGATTATGTGACGCTCATCACCATTCTCACTTATGAACGCGTGCCTGACAACCCCTTCTGTTCTACATGCAAACAAGTTTGAATGTGTATCTCTTGGGTTTCTAATCTAAGATTAAAACCTTCGTGGTATAGGCTAGAATTATTGGCGGCCATTCCTAAGATCCGGAAAGTCTAAACCTTGTCTGTGGTATTCCGAGTAGGATCTGGGAAGGGATGACTGTGACGAGCCTTAAACTCGCAAGTGTTGGGCGTAGTGACAGACGTAAAAGGATCAATGGATCCTATTCCAACATGATCGAGAACCAACAGATGATTAGCCATGCGGTGACAGCGCATTTAGACTATTTTCACTGAGAGGACGGGAAGTAGCCATTGACAACGGTGATGCCCAACATACAGCTTGCCATGGAAAGGAGTATGAATGATTGAATGAAGATAGTAGGAAAGCAGAGATTCAGAAGGAGCAAAGCATCTCCATACGCTTATCTGAAATTCTCACCAATGAATTACATAAGTATTTCTTTCTTATTTTATTTATATTTTAATTATCAAAACCTCAAAACCATTTGAATCTGTCTGACTGAGATTTACAAGATGACCATAGCTTGCTTCAAGCCGACAATCTCTGTGGGATCGACCCTTACTCACGTAAGGTTTATTACTTGGATGACCCAGTGCACTTGCTGGTTAGTTGTGCGGAGTTGTGAAAAAGAATTGAGATTATGAATGTGCGTATTAGGTTTGTGGCGCCGTTACCAGAGATCATAATTTCGTGCACCAAGTTTTTGGCGCCGTTGCCGAGGATTGTTCGAGTTTAGACAACTGACGGTTAATCTTGTTGCTCAGATTAGGTAATTTTATTTTAATTTTAAAGCTTTTATTTTCGAAAAATTTTCAAAAAAAAAATAAATTATTTTATGTTCTTCAATCCTTATTTTTCTTTTTCCAAATTATTTTCGAAAAATCCAAAAAAATTAATAAAATCATAAAACTAAAAATAATTTGATGTTTCCTGTTTGAGTCTAGTGTCAAATTTTAAGTTTGGTGTCAATTGCAATTTTCTTATTTTCGAAAATTCATGCAAAGTGTTCTTCATGATCTTCAAGTTGTTCTTGATGATCTTCTTGTTTGATCTTTGCATTTTCATGTTGTGTCTTTTCTTATTTTTCATTTGCATTTTCAATTTGTTAGTGTCTAAATTTTGAAAATTTTTAAGTTTGGTGTCTTGCATGTCTTTCTTTTCTTAAAAATTTTCAAAAATAAGTTCTTGGTGTTCATCTTGACATTCAAAGTGTTCTTGGTATTCATCTTGATATTCAAAGTGTTCTTGCATGCATTATTAGTTTTGATCTTGAATTTTCATATTTTGCGTCATTTTAGTGTTTTTCTCTCTCTTCATTAAAAATTTAAAAATCAAAAAAATATATTTCCCTTATTTTTCTCATAAAATTCAAAAATTTTGATTAACTTAGTCAAAAATTTTTAAAAATCTAGTTGTTTCTTATAAGTCAAGTCAAATTTTCAATTTAAAAATTCTATCTTTTCAAATATTTTTCAAAAATCAAATCTTTTTCATTTATTTTTATATATTTTTTTGAATTTTTTTGAAATTTTAATTTTCAAAATCTTTTTCTTATTTTATCTGCTAACAATTAATATTTTGATTTAAAAATTTTAAGTTGTTACTTGCCTATTAAGAAAAGTTTCAATCTTTAAATTTTAAAATCATATCTTTTAGTTTCTTGTTAGTCAGTAATCAACTTTAATTTCAAAATTCAATCTTTTTAAATTTCTTTTTCAAATCTTTTTAAAAATAAATTTCAATCGTATCTTTTTCAAAACTCAATTTCAAAATCTTTTCTAACTTTTTATCTTTTCAAAATTGATTTTCAAAATCTTTTTCAATTAACCACTTGACTTTTTGTTTGATTTTAAAATTCTTATCTTTTTCAAAACTATCTAACTACTTTCCTCTCTCTGATTTTCGAAAATCACTCACACTTTTTCAAAATTCATTTTAATTAACTAATTGTTTTAATTTTAATTTAATTTAATTTTTTTAATTTTTGAATTATAACTAATATTTAAAATAAAAACAAAAATATTTTTATTTTATTTTCGAATTCTTCCCCCTCTCATCCCCTTCTTCTATTCTTCTCTTCTTCTACTCACATAAAGGAATCTCTATACTGTGACATAGATGATTCCTCTTCTTTTCTATTCTCTTCTTTTTCATATGAGCAGGAACAGGGATAAAGACATTCTTATTGAAGCTGATCCTAAACCTGAAATGACTCTTAAGAGGAAACTAAGAGAAGCTAAAGCACAACCCTCTGGAGAGGACCTGACAGAATTTTTCGAAAAAGAAGGAGACATGGCCAAAAATAACAACAATGCCAAGAATGCAAGGAAGATGCTTGGTGACTTCATTGCATCTCAATTCCTGCCATTGGAACAAACAACTTTGAGCTTAAGCCTCAATTAGCTTCTTTAATGCAACAGAATTGCAAGTTTCATGGACTCCCATTGGAAGATCCTCATCAGTTCTTAGCTGAATTCTTGCAAATCTGTGACACTGTCAAGACCAATGGAGTTGATCCCGAGGTCTACAGGCTTATGCTTTTCCCTTTTGCTGTAAGAGACAGAGCTAGAACATGGTTAGATTCACAACCTAAGGAATGCCTGAACTCTTGGAAAAAGCTGGTCAGTGCTTTCCTGGCCAAATTCTTTCCACCTTAAAATATGAGCAAGCTTAGAGTGGAAATCCAAACCTTCAGACAGAAGGAAGGAGAGTCCCTCTATGAAGCTTGGGAAAGATATAAGCAATTGATCAAAAAGTGTCCTACTGACATGTTTCCAAAATGTAGCATCATATGTATATTCTATGATGGTCTGTCTGAGTTGTCAAAAATGTCATTGGACCATTCTGCAGGAGGATCTCTTCATCTGAAAACCCCTACAGAAGCTCAGGAACTCATTGAAATGGTTGCAAATAACCAGATCATGTACACCTTTGACAGGAGTCCTGTGAACAATGGGACGCCTCAGAAAAATGGAGTTCTTAAAATTGATACTCTGAATGCCATATTGGCTCAGAACAAAATATTGACTCAGCAAGTCAATATGATTTTTCAGAGTCTGAATGGATTGCAAGCTGCATCCAACAGTACTAAAGAAGCATCTTCTGAAGAAGAAGCTTATGATCCTGAGAACCCTGCAATGGCAGAGGTGAATTACATGGGAGAACCCTATGGAAACACCTATAATCCTTCATGGAGAAATCATCCTAATCTCTCATAGAAGGATCAACAGAAGCCTCAATAAGGCTTCAATAATAATGGTGGAAGAAATAGGTTTAGCAATAGCAAGCCTTTTCCATCATCTTCTCAGCAACAGACAGAGAATTCTGAACAAAGCCATTCTGGCCTGGCAACCATAGTCTCTGATCTATCCAAGACCACACTAAGTTTCATGAATGAAACAAAGTCCTCCATTAGAAATTTGGAGGAACAGGTGGGTCATCTGAGTAAGAAGATTACTGAAACTCCTCCCAGTACTCTCCCAAGCAATGCAGAAGAAAATCGCAAGAGAGAGTGCAAGGCCATAACCATGACCAACATGGCCGAACCTGGAGAGAGTGAGGAGGACGTGAGTCTCAGTAAGAAAAGCCTCTTGGGACGTCCTCTGGATAGAAAGGAGTTTCCCTTTGAGGAACCAAAGGAATCTGAAGCTCATAAAGAGACCATAGAGATTCCATTGAACTTCCTTCTGCCATTCATGAGCTCTGATGAATATTCTTCCTTTGAAGAGGATGAAGACATCACTGAAGAGAGTGTTGCTAAATATCTAGGAGCAATCATGAAGCTGAATACCAAGTTATTTGGTTCTAAGACTTGGGAGGATAAACCCCCCTTACTCACCAATGAACTAAATGCATTAATGAGGCAGACATTACCTCAGAAGAAACCGGATCCCGAAAAATTCTTCATACCTTGTACCATAGGCACCATAACCTTTGAGAAGGCTCTGTGTGACCTGGGGTCAGGGATAAACCTCATGCCACTCTCTGTAATAGAGAAACTGGAAATCTTTGAGGTACAAGCTGTAAGAATCTCACTAGAGATGGCAGACAAATCAATGAAACAGGCTTATGGACTAGTAGAGGACGTGCTAGTAAAGGTTGAAGGCCTTTACATCCCTGCTAATTTCATAATCATAGGCACTGGGAAGGATGAGGATGAATCTATCATCCTTGGCAGACCTTTCCTAGCCACAGCAAAAGCTGTGATTGATGTTGATAGAGGAGAGTTGGTTTTTCAGTTGAATGAGGACTACCTTGTATATCAAACTCAAGGTTCTCCTTCTGTAACCATCGAGAGGAAGCATGAAAAGCTTCTCTCAATACAGAGTCAAACAAAACCCCCACATTCAAACTCTAAGTTTGGTGTTGGGAGGCCACAACCAAACTCTAAGTTTGGTGTTGAGAGGCCCCAACCCTGCTCTGATTATCTGTGAGGCTCCATGAGAGCTCACTGTCAAGCTATTGACATTAAAGAAGCGCTTGTTGGGAGGCAACCCAATGTTATTTAATTATATCTATTTATTTTCCATTGCTATTTTATGTTTTCTTTAGGTTGATGATCATGTGAAGTCACAAAAATAACTGAAAAATCAAAAACAGAATGAAAAACATAATAAAAAATAGCTTACCCTGGAGGAAGAGCATACTGGCGTTTAAACGCCAGTAAGAGTAGCAGAATGGGCGTTAAACACCCAGTCTGGCACCATTCTTGGCATTTAACGCCAGAAACAGGCACCAGAATGGCGTTTAACGCCAGAACAGAGCATCTAATTGGCGTTTAATGCCAAGAATGGGAGAAAAGCTGGCGTTAAACGCCAGAAACAAGCAGCAACCTGGCGTTTAATGCCAGAAATGCACTCTAAGGGCATTTTGCACACCTAAATGGAGCAGGGATGTTAAGTCCTTGACCCCTCAGGATATGTGGACCCCACAGGATCCCCACCTACCCCACCTCTTCTTCTCTCCTCTTTACACCCTTTCATAACACTCTTCCCCAAATACCCTTCACCAATCACTTCCATATCTCTTCCCTAAATACCCTTCACCACTCACATTCATCCACTCTTCCCCAAAAACCCCACCTACCTCTAAATTCAAAATCCATTTCCCTCCCAAACCCAACTCTAATACACAAAACCTAACCTTCCCCCCACCCCTATATAAACCCCTTAACACTACTTCATTTTAACACATTACAAACACTTATTCTCCCTCTTGGCTGAATACACACTTCCCCTCTATCTCCTCCATTTTCTTCTTCTTCTACTATTTTCCTTTTTCTTTTGCTCGAGGACGAGAAAACATTTTAAGTTTGGTGTGGTAAAAGCATTGTTTTTTGTTTTTCCATAACCATTAATGGCACCTAAGGCCAGAGAAACCTCAAGAAAGAGGAAAGGGAAGGCAATTGCTTCCACCTCTAAGTCATGGAAGATGGAAATATTCATCTCAAAGGTCCATCAAGGCCACTTCTATGAAGTTGTGGCAAAGAAAAAGGTGATCCTTACCCTTTCACTAGAAGGGTCAATTTTGATCAAAGGTTGGACCCAGTCCTTAAGGACAATTCTGTGGAAGGAGCTCAATGGGAAACATCCTCATTGAAGAGGACAAGCCCATCACTAAGAAGAGGATGGAGCAAACAAGAAAGCCCAATCATGGACCTCAACAAGAGCATGAGGAAATTCCTCATCATGAAATCCCTGAGATGCATCAAGGGATGCATTTCCCTCCACAAAACTATTGGGAGCAAATTAACACCTCCCTAGGAGAATTAAGTTCCAACATGGGACAACTAAGGGTGGAGTACCAAGAGCATTCCATCCTCCTCCATGAAATTAGAGAAGATCAAAGAGCTATGAGGGAGGAGCAACAAAAGCAAGGAAGAGACATAGAGGAGCTCAACAGCACCATTGGTTCTTCAAGAGGAGGAAGACGCCACCCTCACTAAGGTGGACCCGTTCCTGAATCTCCTTGTCTATTTATTTTTCTGTTTTCGTTCTCTATGCTTTATGTTTTATTCATGTTTGTGTCTTTATTACGTGATCATTAGGGTTTAAGTGTCTATGCCTTAAAGCTATGAATGTCCTATGAATCCATCACCTTTCTTAAATGAAAAATCTTTTAATCACAAAAGAACAAGAAGTACATGATTTCAAATTCATCTTTGAAATTAGTTTAATTATTTTGATGTGGAGACAATACTTTTTATTTTCTGAATGAATGCTTGAACAATGCATATGTCTTCTGAATTTGTTATTTATGAATGTTAAAATTGTTGGCTCTTAAAAGAATGATGAAAAAGGAGAAAAGTTATTTGATAATCTGAAAAATCAAAGAATTGATTTTTGAAGCAAGAAAAAGTAGTGAATAACAAGGCATGCAAAAAAAAATATGGCGAAAATAAAAGAAAAAAGAGAAGAAAGAAAAAGAAAAAGCAAGCAGAAAAAGCCAATAGCTATTTAAACCAAAAGGCAAGAGGAAAAAGCCAGTAACCCTTTAAACCAAAAGGCAAAGGTAATAAAAAAAGGATCAAAGGCTTTGAGCATTAATGGATAGGAGGGCCCAAAGGAATAAAATCCTGGCCTAAACGGCTAAACCAAGCTATCCCTAACCATGTGCTTGTGGCGTGAAGGTGTCAAGTGAAAAGCTTGAGACTGATGATGCACGAAAACTTGTCTCTCAACAGATTTCCCTCGGCAAGTATACCGAATTGTCGTCAAGTAAAAACTTACAATAGAGTGAGGTCGAATTCCACAGGGATTGATTGGTCAAGCAACTTTAATTGGAGGAATGTTCTAGTTGAGCTAAGCAGAATTTGATTTGAGAATTGTAGGAAATTAAATGGCGGGAAAGTAAATGGCAGAAAATGTAAATGCTGGAAATAAAGAGCTGAATATAAATGACGGAAAGTAAATTGCAGAATCTTAAATGGGGAATGGGGAATTTAGCATGAAAGTAAATGGCAGAAAGTAAAGAGAACGGGTAAGATTAGAAATGGGGGATTCATTGGGCTTAGGAGATGTTGCATTCTCCGGATCAAGTTCATTTTCATCTCTTCCTCAATCAATGCATTCATTGATCTCCTTGGCAATCTTAAGTGATTGAATTCCAATTCCTTGGTAATTCAATCTCTCAAGTCTTGATCAATAGCCAATTTCTTGGTCTAATTGCTCATGAGAAGAGATAAAGTATGGTCACTGATTGTACCACATGTATTTCCAAATCAAAGTATTGGGAGAATTATATGTCACCATATCCGCCTAACCCCCAATTTGGTCCAACATGAGAAAGCATTTCTAGGATGATCCCTTCATTCCTCTTCCAAGGTTCCGAAGAGATCCAAGTATGAATAGCTTCTTTTCCAAGACAATTACACAATTGGATGAAGATTGAAAGCTTTCTAGTAAAATCAAGAGAAAAGAAAGAAGAATAATAATGAAAACTATTATTGATCCATCAAATTACAACAGAGCTCCCTAACCCAACGAAAGGGGTTTAGTTGTTCATGGCTCTAGAAATGGAAAACAAAGATGGAGAATGCATTCTGAAAGTAAAACTAGAAGTTGCAGAGAAAGTAAAATTATACAGAGAGTAGTCCTCTCAATCCCAAAAGCTCCTCTCTAGTTCAAAACTACTCCTATTTATACTACTGTTTTGATCTTCTAGATGGCTCTTCAAGTCTTGGATATGGGCCTTTGGATCTTGAGTTGAAGCATTTATCATCTTTAGTGGGCTCAGCTTCACTTGCAGAGTAAGTGTGCAGTAGGAATGGACCTTAGCTTAGGGCGTTAGTGGTGTTAACGTTAAGTGAAAATGTGGGGTCGAGAACGTTAGTGACAATCACCTTTTTCACTAACGTTCCTAACCCAAAATGGTCCACGTTAACTTCAACGTTAGTGGCACTAACGTGACCACTAATGTTGCATCTTGGCCCTTTGCAAACGTTACTGGGGTTTACCTTTCCCAATAACGTTGAGAGTACCCCTTTCTCCTTACGTTAGAGTTCACGTTAGTATAGTTAACGTGACCTTTAACGTAGGCTTGCCAAATCTTTGAGAGCGTTAGTGACAGCTACCTTTTTCGCTAACGCTCCAAAACGCCCCTTTTCCACGTTAGTGCGTCACGTTAATTACATTAACGTGACCACTAACGTGGTGTTGATTGCCATCTCTAACGTTAGTGACAAAGGTGAGTGTCACTAACGTTGGCTCATCATCCCTTTCCTCCACGTTAGCTTCCACGTTAATGTAATTAATGTGGTAACTAACATGGCTCATAGTGGCTTAGTCCAACGTTAGTGACAAAGGTGAGTGTCACTAACGTTGGCGATTCCTTGCTCCTTCCACGTTAGAGTTCACGTTAACTAAGTTAACGTGGCTCTTAACGTAGCCAATATAGGCTTAGTCTAACGTTAGTGACAAAGGTGAGTGTCACTAACGTTGGCATTATCTTCCTCTTCCACGTTAGAGTTCACGTTAACTGAGTTAACGTGACTCTTAATGTGGCCAATTGCCCTTTTGGAGCGTTAGTGGCACTCACTTTTACCACTAACGCTTGGAGCTTCCTTTTCCTCCACGTTAACTACCACGTTAATGTAGTTAACGTGGTAATTAACGTGGGCTATGATGGCTTTGAAGACGTTATTGGCGATTGATGGTGGCAGAAATTGGCGAGTTAAGAATTGTTATAAGATATGCGTTGCAAGTATAGTTCTCAACCAACCAGAAATCTGCTTATCAATTTAAAAAGGGTGTCACAAAAATTAAAGTTAAAATACTGGGAGTATGAATCCCAGGTCGTCTTCCAACGACTTAAAGGAAAGTGTGCTATTTTATTAATCAGATGGTTTTCAAAAAAGATTTGAGTTGAATGACAGGAAATTAAATCAGAGAATTAATGTAATTTAAATAAAAGCCTTGACTGGGAGTAGATTAGTTGGAAGCCCTATTCTTGTTGCAGTACTTTCAAGATTAATTGATAATTGGGGGTTGTTCTGTTTAGTTATCCCTTACTAGGTAAGGGAAATTCAAACAAGTTGGAATGTTGTTTCTATTCACAAGTTCCAGTCCGCTTACCTGGAAGGACTAGCGTTAGTGACTAGAGAGCAATCCAACAATAAACCCAATTACAATTTCTCCTTTGAGCATTCCAACTCAAGGGTTCCTTTCAATCAACTCCCCATCAAGTTAGGGAACTATTCACTCATTGTGAATGTGGAATTCATAACATAGGGAAGGGAATTAAAGAAAGACATGATAAATAAAACTCAAAGGAATTAATTAAAAATAAAAATAACTCTTGTATTAATAAATTCTAAAATAATCCAATAGTAAAATTAAGTAAATTAAAGGACATGGAAAAGTAAAGCCAAGTAAAGAAAACAAACCAAAATGACGAAGTCTTGATGAGGTAATAACTCTTCTCAAAATCCCAATGCAAAAAGCAATAAAAATCCTAAGAACTATGAATGTGTAGAGAGAAAAGAAAACCTAGAGGAGAGGAAAACTAGATCTGAAAAACTAAAACAATGCAGAATAAATGTTGTTGTTGGTTTCTGCATGTTCCTTGCTCTAGTCTGCTTTTCTGGGCCAAAAACTGGGTTGAAACAGGGCCCAAAATCGCCCCCAGCGATTCTGCAGATTATGCAGATCGCGCACATCATGCGATCGCGTCATTCATGCGGACGCATCATTTGGCATTTTGCTTTTCCACGCGGATGCGTCGTCCATGCCTCCGCGTCACTCGTGCTATTACAATCCGTGCGGTCGCGTGAGCCATGCTGCCGCGTCACTACGATTTCCTCTCTTTCGCGCGGTTGCGTGAGCCATGCGGCCGCGTCACTTCTCGCTGGCCATCTCCTTAACTTCTTGTGTTCCTTCCATTTTTGCAAGCTTCCTTTCCAATCTCCAACTCATTCGTGCCCTATAAAGCCTGAAACACTTAACACACAGATCACGGCATCGAATGGAATAAGAGAGAATTAAAATACATAATTAAAAGTCTCTAGGAAGCAAGTTTTCAATCGTGTAATAATTTTAGGAAGGAAATATAAATGCATGCTGATTATATGAATAAGTGGGTAAAGATCATGATAAAACCACACAATTAAACACATTATAAACCATAAAATAGTGGTTTATCAGCGATCACTTTTCTCATTAACGTTGCAAGCTGGCTCCCATTCCACGTTAGTGGACACGTTAGTTAGACTAACATGGCTACTAACGTGGCTTTCCTTGCGTCCTTTGTCCTGAAATCAAGCAAATAAAGTGCATCAAAGCTCTAATCCAAGTTATGAGTCATGCATCATCCAATTTGTCATTAAATTCATGCATAATTCTCATGAAATCATATAAAATTCACAATGTTTTCTTGAATCAAGATGTAAGTGAAATTCTACCTAAAACTTGCTTATTTCCTAAGAAAATGCATGAAACTACCCTAAAACAGTAAAGAAAAGGTCAGTGAAACTGGCCAAAATGCCCTGGCATCAACTGAGCGGTTAAAGTCGTGATTCAAAGCAAAAAGAGTGTTCTTAAGAACCCTAGACACCTCTAATTGGGGACTCTAGCAAAGCTGAGTCACAATCTGAAAAGGTTCACCCAGTTATGTGTCTGTGGCATTTATGTATCCGGTGGTAATACTGGAAAACAAAGTGCTTAGGGCCACGACCAAGACTCATAAAGTAGCCGTGTTCAAGAATCAACATACTGAACTAGGAGAATCAATAACACTATCTAAATTCTGAGTTCCTATAGATTCCAATCATTCTGAACTTCAAAGGATAAAGTGAGATGCCAAAACTATTCAGAGGCAAAAAGCTACTAGTCCCGCTCATCTAATTGGAGCTAAGTTTCATTGATATTTTGGAATTTATAGTATATTCTCTTCTTTTTATCCTATTTGATTTTCAGTTGCTTGGGGACAAGCAACAATTTAAGTTTGGTATTGTGATGAGCGGATAATTTATACGCTTTTTGGCATTGTTTTTACAGAGTTTTTAGTATGATTTAGTTAGTTTTTAATATATTTTTATTAGTGTTTAAATAAAAATCACATTTCTGGACTTCACTATGAGTTTGTGTGTTTTTCTGTGATTTCAGGTAATTTCTGGCTGAAATTGAGGGCCTTGAGCAAAAATCTGATTCAGAGGCTGAAGAAGGACTGCAGATGCTGTTGGATTCTGACCTCCCTGCACTCGAAATGGATTTTCTGGAGCTAAAGAAACCCAATTTTTGTGCTCTCAATTGCGTTAGAAAGTAGACATCCAGGGCTTTCCATCAATATATAATAGGCTATACTTTACACGAGTTTTGACGACGCAAATTGGCGTTCAAACCCCAACTTTCTGCCCTATTCTGGAGTTAAACGCCAGAAACAGGTTGCAAATCAGAGTTAAACGCCAGAAACAGGCTACAACCTGGCGTTTAACTCCAAAAAGAGTCTCTATACATGAATGTGTATCTCTTGGGTTTCTAATCTAAGATTAAAACCTTCGTGGTATAGGCTAGAATTATTGGCGGCCATTCCTGAGATCCGGAAAGTCTAAACCTTGTCTGTGGTATTCCGAGTAGGATCTGGGAAGGGATGACTGTGACGAGCTTCAAACTCGCAAGTGTTGGGTGTAGTGACAGACGCAAAAGGATCAATGGATCCTATTCCAACATGATCGAGAAGCGACAAATGATTAACTGTGCGGTGACAGCGCATTTGGACCATTTTTACTAAGAGGACCGGAAGTAGCCATTGACAACGGTGATGCCCAACATACAGCTTGCCATGGAAAGGAGTATGAATGATTGAATGAAGACAGTAGGAAAGCAGAGATTCAGAAGGAGCAAAGCATCTCCATACGCTTATCTGAAATTCTCACCAATGAATTACATAAGTATTTCTATCTTATTTTATTTATATTTTAATTATCAAAACCTCATAACCATTTGAATCTACCTGACTGAGATTTACAAGATGGCCATAGCTTGCTTCAAGCCGACAATCTCCGTGGGATCGACCCTTACTCACGTAAGGTTTATTACTTGGACGACCCAGTAAACTTGCTGGTTAGTTGTGCGGAGTTGTGAAAAAGAATTGAGATTATGAACGTGCATATTACGTTTGTGGCGCCGTTACCAGGGATCACAATTTTGTTCACCAGTAATTGTTCCCCTTTTTGATGTTATTCTGCAGGTACCTAAATAGGCAAAGTTTCTAAAAGATTTGAGCATACATAAAGATAAAATTAATGAATTAGAAACCATTCCTTTAAGTAGTTCTATATCTGCTTTAATGGGAGGTATACCTGAAAAATGTAGTGATCCAAGTCCATGTATGGTTAACTGTACCATTGGAAGTGTAATATTTTCTGACTGCATGTGCGATTTAGGAGCGTGTGTTAGTATAATGCCTTTGTCTATATATGATACTTTGAGGCTTCCTCCCTTAAAAAGGTCGGCAGCTCGTTTTGTGTTAGCAGATAAAAGCATTATTACAGTAGTTGGAATTGCTGAAGATGTATTAGTGAGCATTAAGGGGCTCACATTTCCCATTGACTTTTATATCCTGGAAATACCCCCTAATGACTCAGGAAGACCATCATCAATCTTGCTTGGAAGACCATTCCTGAAGACTTCGAAATTCAAGCTGGATGCATTTTCAAGAACTTATTCCTTTGAGATAGATGGCAGAGCAGTGAAATTCAGTTTAAATGAAGCTATGAAGCACCCTCCGGAAGATCATTCTATCTTCCAGTGCGACATTATTGATGAAACTGTAGCTGAAGTTCACCAAGAAGAAATAGAAGAGAAGCACATGGAGCAAAGTCCAAGTGTGGGGACACCTTCTGAATACAATGAGGACACTTTGCCTTTATCACCAGCCCCGGATGATCCAGAGCCTAGCTATGAGCAGAAATTGAAATTAAAGCCCCTCCCTCCATACCTCAAGTATGCTTACCTTGAGAATAATCAGAAGTTCCTAGTTATCATTGCAAGGGAACTTACTTCCCAACAAGAAGAACAACTGCTTAATGTGTTGAGAAAACATAAAAAAGTAATTGGATGGAGCTTGGCGGATATAGTAGGCATCATCCCTCAAGTTTGTGAACACAAAATATTCTTAGATGAGGGAGCAAAGCCTGTCCGTCAGCCTCAAAGAAGATTGAATCCCACCATCTTAGAAGTTGTCAAGAAAGAATTGACCAGGCTACTTGAAGTAGATATCATTTACCCCATCTCAGATAGTGAATGGGTCAGTCCAGTACAAGTGGTGCCCAAGAAGTCTGGAGTCACAACAGTAAAGAATGAGCATGGAGAGCTCCTGACAACTAGAGTGCAAAATTCATGGAGAGTTTGCATTGACTATAGACGTCTAAACCAAGCCACTCGCAAGGATCATTACCCCTTGCCATTTATTGATCAGATGCTTGATCGCCTGTCAGGTAAATCCCATTACTGCTTTTTAGATGGTTATACAGGCTGTTTTTAAATTCATATAGCTCCTGATGATCAGGAAAAGACTACTTTTACATGTCTTTTTGGGACTTATGCTTATAAGAGAATGCCCTTTAGCTTATGCAATGCACCAGCTACTTTCCAAAGGTGTGTGATGAGTCTTTTCTCTGATCTTATTGAGAACTATATGAAAGTTTTTATGGATGATTTTAGCGTATATGGTGATTCATTTAGCCTTTGCTTGGATAATTTATCTAGAGTATTAGACAGGAGTGTTAGTACAAACCTTGTATTGAATTTTGAAAGATGTCACTTTATGGTAAAACAAGGAATTGTACTAGGACATGTTGTGTCTAATACTGGTATTTCTGTAGATCCAGCAAAGGTAGATTTCATTTTTAGTTTACCTTACCCCTCCTCCGTGAGGGAAGTCTGTTCGTTCCTTGGCCACGCAGGTTTTTACAGGAGATTTATTAAGGACTTCAGTAAGGTAGCATTGCCTTTATCCAGATTGCTGCAGAAAGATATTGAGTTCGAGTTCAGTGAGGATTGTATGCAAGCGTTTGATAAGCTGAAGATCGCCCTGACTCAAGCTCCAACTGTGAGAGGACTAGACTGGAACCAGCCATTTGAAATTATGTGTGATGCTTCCAACCATGTAGTAGGAGCGGCGCTAGCTCAGTGCGAAGGTAAGGATCCTTTTATAATTGCTTATGCGTCTAAGACTTTAGACGCTGCTCAGTCAAATTACACTACTACTGAAAAAGAGCTACTTGCTATTGTTTTTGCTCTGGATAAATTCCGAGCCTATTTACTTGGTACTAAGGTAGTAGTGTACTCAGACCATGCAGCTCTAAAATATTTATTAGCTAAAAAAGAGTCCAAACCAAGGCTAATACGTTAGATACTGCTACTGCAGGAATTTGATTTAGAAATTAAGGATAGGAGTGGTAACCAGAATTTAGTGGCAGACCACTTGAGTCACCTTGGGCACATTAAGGATGACTCCTGATGACATGTCACCATGTCATATTTTTCTATGCTTTTTCATACAAGAAATTGATGATTTGTGCTTAAATATTAAATGCTCTTGTACTTAATTGGTATATTTCCTTGATCTTTTGATTTGATAAATTTTGTAGAAAATAAGAAGAAAAAGAAGCAAAAGGGCACAAAATAAGCTAAAAAGAAGAAAAGAGGAATTTTGGGCACGCTTTGAAGATTGAGCACACCTTGGAGTCTTAGGCCACGCTTTTAAAAGCGTAGCCCATGACCATGAAACCGTGGCATTTAGTAATGCCTTATGCATTCATTAAAGCATACTTGCATTTAATAAATGCCAATCAAGCTTCACGCATTAATATAAAGTAATTGGCATTATATATTCATTGGCTTATTCATTTAATGAATGAATGCCACGGCCATGCATGCATAAAGCATTTAATGCTAATTAGAAATGAATGCATGATTTAAATTTAGGCCAAGTCGTTAACAGCATTATACATACATGCATGAATTGATAAAAGAAAGCTTCACGGTAAAGCATGCATGCATTAAGCAAAGAATTATTCAAAGCATGCATTTAAATGCCAATGAACGAAAGAAAAAAAAGGGCCTGGAGGAAGCCAACGTTTGCGTCCAAGTTTGCCTCAAACTTGGAGGCAAACGTTGGCATAACATATGTACCAGGGAAGCCAAAAGCTTGCGCCAACATTTGCCTCAAACTTGAGGTCAAACGTTGGCTTGAAAAATTTCACCCAGGAGGCCAAAAAGCTTGCGCCAACGTTTGCCTCAAACTTGAGGTCAAACGTTGGCGCCATTTTAGCATGAAGAAGAGTCCCTGATTGAAGGTTTAATTGAGCCACGTTTGCGCCAACGTTTGCCTCAAACGTTGGGCCAAACGTTGGCCAAAAAAAGATGCAAGGGAGGAGCCACGTTTGAGCTCAAGTTTGACCTCAAACTTTGAGCCAAACTTGGATGGCAGCACAAAGGGGCAATCTGCTAAAAAAAGTTTGAGTCAAAGTTTGCCTCAAACTTTGACTCAAGCTTAAACGATTCATGGCCCGATTCACAAGTGGGTTTCTTTCCAACACCAAGAGCAATCAACAGAGGCCATCTTCAACCCAAATCCAAAGCAAGGAAAGCCCATTATCATCACTCAAAGGCACAAGAGATAGATAAAATAGGAATTTCATTTAATTGTAATTTGTCGTTAATTTCAATTTCATTTTCATTTTGTAAAAGCCTATATAAAGGCATTAGTTTCATTTCACAAGGAGGAGGCGAGCTCCATTAGAGAGCACTAAAGGCTGGAACAGAGAGCTCTCTCTTAGTTTTCATTTTTGTTTTGAATCTCAGGTTGAGAATTGAAGAAATTCTGTTTCAATCTCATCTTGAGAATTCTCTCTGTTTACTTGCTACATAATTTGAAGGAATTGTGATTTGGATCTAAATTGTCTTTACTGCTTTCTTCTCTATTTTCTTCTGCAATTATCCTCTGTTGGATCAAGGAAGGAATTGAGATCTAGACTTGTTCTCTAGTCTCATCCAACCCCTGAGATCTTCAACTTTCCTTTAGCTATTGCAATTGAGCTGCATTTTACTTTCTGTTTGGTTCCTCAATTCAATTTACATTAAGCTTGCTGTAATTCTCATTTACATTTCCTGCACAATTTTAAATTCCTCTGCAATTGCTCTAAATTCTGATTCACTGCAATTTTGCTTCTCTATTTACATTGCTTTCAGTTAACTTCCCAGCAATTTAAGCTTCCTGCAAGAGTTCTAAGCTTTGATTTATTGCTTTCTTTAATTCTCTGCACCCAATTCCCCTTTACACTTTGCTGCAATTCACTTTTCTTGTCATTTAAGATTTTGCCAATTTACTTTTCTTGCAATTTAAGTTTCATGCAATTTTACTTTCTGCAACTTTAAATTTCATGTCATTTAAACTTCTGTTGGTCACTTTTCACTCAAATCATCAATGTTAGCTTGACTAAACTAATCACCCACTAAAGTTGCTTGATCCATCAATCCCTGTGGGATCGACCTCACTCTAAGTGAGTTTTACTACTTGATGCGACCCGGTATACTTGCCGGTGAGTTTTAGGTGTTTTGAAAATTCGTTTTTCCAAATTTTTACCATCAACTCCACTTCTATCAATGATACTTTCCCATTTGATAGTTTGCATGCAGTATCTGAAGTAGTTTCTTAGTATGCACCTGTAGCTAATTATCTAGTTAGCCACACTTTTCCTCCAAATTTTACTAAGCATCAAAGAGACAAGCTGAAAAGCGAGTCCAAATATTATATATGGGATGACCCATATTTATGGAGGTGTGGTGCTGACCAGGTAATTAGACGGTGTGTGCCTCAATCAGAATTCCAGTCCATTTTAGAGGCCTGCCACTCATCTGAGAGTGGAGGACATTTTGGTCCTCAAAGGACAGCTAGAAAAATCTTAGACTGTGGATTCTGGTGGCCTACTCTTTTTAAAGACGCTGCTGAATTCTGTAAATCTTGTTCCCTTTGCCAAAGGTTTGGTAATATATCCAAGAGGGATGAGATGCCTCAACAGATTATGCTTCTCTGTGAAATTTTTTATGTTTGGGGCATTGACTTCATGGGTCCATTTTCAAACTCTAATGGTTACTTTTATATACTGTTAGCTGTGGATTATGTTTCTAAATGGGTGGAAGCAATTCCTACCTGTACTGATGATGCTAACACTGTTGTTTCCTTTGTTAGAAACCATATTATTTGTCATTTTGGATCACCACGAGCAATCGTGAGTGATCAAGGCACTCACTTTTGTAACAGGAGACTAACAGGATTATTGAAAAAGAATGGGATTGTTCATAAAGTAGCAACAGCTTATCATCCCCAAACTAATGGACAAGCAAAAGTGTCTAACTGAGAGATTAAACGCATTTTAGAGAGGATAGTAAAACCTCATAGTAAGGAATGGAGTGCAAGGCTACAGGATGCACTCTAGGCATATAGAACAGCGTACAAGACACCCATTGGGATGAGCCCCTTCTGCTTAGTATACGGAAAAGCTTGCCACCTCCCAGTAGAGGTGGAACACAAGCCTTTCTGGGCTGTAAGGGAGTGCAACATGAATTTTGAAGAAGCTGGTGCTGAAAGGAAGCTGCAACTAGCAGAACTAGAGAACCTTCGCCTAGAAGCATATGACAACTCCAGGAGATACAAAGAAAAGATGAAGGCTGTTCATGACAAGAACATAAAAAGGAGAGAATTCAGACCAGGGTAGTTAGTTCTTCTATATAACTCCAGACTAAGGCTCATGCCAGGTAAACTGAGATTAAGATGGGAAGGCCCATACAGAGTAGAAAAAGCAGAGCCATACGGAGTTTTTCACCTGCATCATCTTTCTAGCTCCAAATTCATTAAGGTCAATGGACATCGCCTAAAGCTTTATCATGGTGAGAAGATGAAGGATCACAAAGATCTAGAGGTTTTCCTCTTAGAAGACCCACCAACAGAAGCAGAATGAGCCTAAAGAGCATCGAACTTAAGGACGTAAAAGTAAAGTACTAGGTGGGAGACAACCCACCATGGTATGATCGTTCCATTTCAGTCTTAGTTTTATTTTACTTTATTCTATTTTTATGGTGTTAATGACTCTTTTTATAATCTCTGAATATAGTCTGCATTCACATTTGCATTCACATTCTGCATATAAAAAAAAGGAGGGGGAGGGGGAAGCACGCGACGCGACAGCGTCGCTGACGCGTCCGCGTCAAAGGAGAATTAGCGAAAAAAGGGAATTGAACAGAAAGTCACGTGGGAGCGTGGCTGGAGGCATGCCTTAGGCACAAACACGCCCACACAAACGTGTCAGAGACGCGTCTGCGTCCGTTGTGAATCCAGCCTTCCACGCAGGCGCGTCACCCACACGCACGCGTGACCCCGCAAAATCGACGTAAATGGGTGTATGGCAGCAAGTTGTGATGGAGTGGGGCTAGAACCATGCTAGAAGCACAAGCCCTACCATGCGAACGCGTGCCCCACGCGGCCGCATCATTTTTCAAAGAAAGGCCATTCACGCGTGTGCATCAGCCACGCGCACGCGTCACCCTGAATTTTGGCAATATGCGTTTGAGACAGAGAGTTGCGCGAACGCGAGGCTACTCTCGCGCCATTAGCACAAATCAAGTCACGCGTCCGTGTGATCGACGCGTTCGCATCACTTGAAAATATCGCAACTCACGCGATCGCATGACCCACGCATCTGCATCACATGCGACGCACAGTTTTACTAGATCAGCGCCAGATATCTTATCTTTTCCCCAAATCCTTTCTTTCTCTTCTCCCTTCCTATTTCTTTCTTCTTTCTTCTTTCTTCTTTACTCCTTCTCACTTTTTACTTTCTTTTCCCCTTCTTTTTCTTCACAATTATCATCAAGGTTCTTTTCTTTTCTTCTTCCTTCTTTACTTTTCCCTTATTATTATTTTTTATATTTTTTTCTTCTTTTTCTTTTTACTTACATTATCTATGTTTTCTTTTTCTTTCTTTTTCTTTTTAAACCCTTTTAATTGGTGTTGGAAATTTATTTGGGTCATTATTTTCTATATTTTGATTGTGGATTATTAAGGAATTATTTGACAATTATATATTACTCTTTATAGGGTTGCTTGCATGTTCAATTTCATACTTTTAACATCCTTACTATGCATGCTAAGTGTTTGTGAAAAAGCCCGTATGACATTGTACATTATTTTAAATTATTCTATTCTAGACTCTAATGCCTATTTTTCACAAAACCCCTTTTATATTTTATTGATTAATATATAATTGTCAATACAAACAGATTGTTAGTTTGAAAGAGTTGATAATCTAACTTGGACATTTAGTGCTTGATCTATGCTACTCATGCCTTTGCCGGCATGCCAATAAACATCTGGCATCTAATTGTCATTACATGCACTTGCTATATTTCCATTGATGAACTTCTCACATGTAGTCATGACCATGTTTTAACGACATCCTTCTTTACCGTGCATTGATTATCACCGATACCATCCCCTTCCTTGCTCTAACCCTTATTTTTCAAAACAGTTACTTTCTTCTTCCCTTTTCAGGATGGCCACCAAGAAAGGCAAGGAAAAAGCTACTCCCAAACCACCAGCAAAGAGAAGAACAAAAAGAGCATTAGTGGCAGAGCCATCTTCAACAGTGGTGAAACCCTCAACAAAATGAATCAAGAGGATCATCAAGGTCGATGAAAAAGAGAAAGCCTTTCCAGCAAAGGACACTACGCAGTTCACTAACCGCTACTGTGAGAAGATGTTCCCCATCCTAGTTGAAAGGAATTATAACAATGAATAACTTCTTATCCTCCCAACCAACATTGCTGAATTTGTTGAGCCCCGTATTGAGCGAAGACATTGGGGATTCCTATAGAGATAGCCACGGCAGGTTAATCTATCATGGGTAGTTGAATTCAACTCCAATTTTCACATGCCAACCCTGCAGACTCTCTATGTACGTCAGAAGCAAGTCCCCATAACTGAAGAGTCTATTCAATGAGCTTTAGATCTTCCCCCTGCTCCAGAAGGATTGGACGCATTTCAAGAACCCTCACTCAAGTGCCAGACATACCAAAATTCACTGAGACGCCGTTCTCAGAGTTATCGCACAACCTGGCAGCATATGGATCTACGGATACCATCGGTCCCGACCTAAGGGCATATTGGCTTCAGCACTTACCTTGGAGGCTCGAGTATGGGCACAAATTATGTCCCACTACATCTTTTCGAGCACTTACGAATCCTTCTTCACTGCACACATGGCTGTTCTACTCTGGTGTATCCTTACAGACCAGCCTCTGAACTTACCAATACACATTCGGCATGCCATGGGACACATACAAATTACAGCCAACCTACCTTTTCCCGCCTTGGTTTCAGATCTAGTCTTGGCAGCCAGAGTATCCTACAGAGCTGGGGACACCAAGGCCATGATTCCACGGGATGGTCAGTACATCCCAAACGGGAAATATATCAGACCTCTAGCAGCCACTACCTGACAGCCTGCAAAACCCATTGAAGACATTCCTCCTTCCACACCACAAGCACCTACAACAAATCAACTACTCCATCAGATACTTGAGAGGTTGGATCGGCAAGAACGAAAAGCAAAGCTAAGGGAGCGCCGTAACCAGCGCCGATTCACATACCTCAAGGAGCTGCTTATGGAAAACCACATACCTGACAAAGACCCAGACACTCTGGACTCTACTTCATTTAGCAGCACAGGGAGCCATGACGGTCCCGACTGTGGAGATACTGCTACCAGCCCCCCTTTGTTCCTGACAGATGGCACCGAGGATGGTACAAAGCCTTAAGTGTGGGGAGGTCGGTCAGTACCTGACTTCCGAAGGTAATTTCTCTTCCTTAACACCAATAAAATAGGATATTTATTAGTTTTTCTTCTATAGAATAGGATAGATTG
Organism: Arachis hypogaea; assembly: GCF_003086295.3. Lineage (NCBI taxonomy): Eukaryota > Viridiplantae > Streptophyta > Magnoliopsida > Fabales > Fabaceae > Arachis > Arachis hypogaea. The sequence goes on from NC_092051.1 coordinate 58,621,669, forward strand.
CATAGAAATAGGTTATTTGCATGCATGTTCTACTTGATTGAAAAATAATAAGTTTCTTTTAAGACCCTATTTTTGAAAAATTTCACTAATTTAAATAAAAAACTTTTGTGTTAAATTTGTTTGAAGTTGTATTTGGAACATAGTTTAACAAGCTAAAGAACACACAACCCGTAAGATTTTGAGCCTAATCACATGGTTACACTATTTAACCATGAATTTTATTCTTGTGTGTTTACTTCTCTATGATTGTAATCTATATTTTGTTTCATCCTATATGTCCAATGATTAATGTATTTATATGCATGTATATGATTGAGGCCATTACTTGTTTCGCTCACTTATCCCAAATAAGCCTACTCTTTAAATCACCCTTGTCAGCCACTTTGAGCCTTGTAAATCCCATTTGTTCTATATTTTAGCACATTACCAGTCTTAAGCAGAAAAATAATTGAATATCCCAATTGAATCTTTGGTTAGCTTTTAAGATAGAAATTGTGTGTCAATTGAGTATGGGAAGATTGTGGGAACATGGGTTAATAAGGGAATGTGTCATGATAAAATAATGGGAATTTGGGTACCTACTCATGTGAAACTAGAAAAATTGAAAATCCATGTGCATTGATAATGTTATGTTTATTGTTATGCTCTAAAAAAAATATTTAAGTAATTAAATAAGGGGACAAAATTACCCCAATGCTAAGTCAAATTAATGAAAAGATCAATGCATATGTGATAAAAATTAAAAGGAAAAGTTGATGCATGAGTATGTAATGCAAAAGTGGGAAATTATGGGTAGCTAGGCATGATTCTAGAGTTATATAGAGTGTATGTATGTTAGGTGAGAGCTTAGGTTAGTCAAAGATTCAATTTATAGCTCACTTAGCCATATATATACCCTTACCCTTATCTTAGCCCCATTACAACCTTGAAAAGACCTCATGATGTTTGTATTGGAACATTAAATATTGTTGATTGGTTAGGTGAAGAACAAAGTTTAGAAAGCATGATTAGAGAAGAGTAGAGTGATTACCCTATAAACTTGAGAGAATAGAGTGCACATACACCATCGGCGAGGGTTCAATGCTTAATTCTATGTTCCCTGCTTTCATGAGATGTCTTCTTACAATTTTACCTGTTTTTACTGTATAATTTGAATTACAGGAATTTGATTTATGTTTGTCCTGAAGAACTTATTTACTTTTAACCAAGTGGGCAAGAATCATATAGTTTCATTCATATATATAGGTTGCATTGCATTGCATGAGTCTTACATTTCCCTACTCATTTATTTTATCTCCTTAAGCTAAGCATGAGGACATGCTAATGTTTAAGTGTGGGGAGGTTGATAAAGCATTATTTTATAATTTATATTGTGTTTAATTGAGTGGTTTTATCAAGTCTTTACCCACTTATTCATATGATTAGCATGATATTACAATTCCTTCCCAATATTGTTCTATGGTTGAAAACTTGCTTCCTAGAGATCTTTTATTTGTGTATTTTAATTCTACTTTATACCATTCGATGCCGTGATCTGTGTGTTAAGTGTTTCAGGTTTAATAGGGCATGAATGGCTTAGAGAATGGAGAGGAAGCTTGCAAAAATGGAAGGAACACAAGAAGCTAAAGAGATGACCAGCGAGCATCGACGCGCACGCCTGGCTCACGCGTGCGCGCAAAATGGAGAAAATCGCAGTGACGCGTTCGCGTGCCTGAAGCGAATGCATGGATTGGAGTCTGCACGAATGATGCCAACGCATGGACAACGCTAAATCACTGGATGATGCGAACGCGTGGACGACGGGTACGCGTGACCTGCGCGATTTGCAGAAATAACAGAATACGCTAGGGGCGACTTCGGGCGGCGTTTTAACCCAGTTTTCGGCCCAGACACACAGAATAAAGCTAGGGAACATGCAGAGACTCAACACGCATCCACACACATTCAGATACATTCACATACATTGATATTAGGATTACTTTTAGTTTTAGATCTGAATCTAGAGAGAAACTACTCTCCCTCTAGGTTCTCTTTACATTCATAGTTTATGCTTTTGCTTTGGATTTTGGATATTGAAGAGTCATTACCTCCGTTGAAGCTACTACTTTAGTTTGTTTCCTTATTCCTTTACTCTTTTCAGTTGTTTATTAACCCTATTCAGATAATTATGTTGCATTTTGGATTTATTAATATATAGAGTTACTTTTACTTTTAATTAATTTTAAATCTCTATTTTATTTTATTTAATTTATTATGTCTTCTTATATTTTTATGAGTATTATATCCATGTCAATGGAGTAGACTTTCTACTTGACATGGGGGTTGATTAAGAGGAGACACTTGAGTTGGAATGCTCAAGTGCTTAGTTGAATTGGAAGTTGTTGGCTAATTCTGTATCTACTAACGCTAGACCTTCCCAAGGGAGAGGACTAGGATTTGCGGATAAGAATTAGCTCAATCACTTGACTTTCTTTTATTTAGTAAGGGTTAACTAAGTGAAAACAACAACCTCTTTATACTACACTTGAGAGATTCCAACAAGGATAGAACTTCCAATTAATCACTCCCCCAGTCAACACTTTTTATATTAATAATAATTCTTAGTTTATTTCTTTAATTTACAATTATTTTAATTGCTCATTATCCAACTCAAACTTTCTTCAAAATTCCTGATTAATAAATTAGCACTCTTTTCTGTAACTCGTTGGGAGATGACCTGGGACTTATACTCCCCGTATTTTTATTTCTAAATTTCGTGACAACTTTTCTAAATTGATAGGGCGGATCATAGCTGGTTAAGAACTATACTCATAATGTACTCCATAATTTGATTTCTTAATTAGCTGACTTCTGCCTGCACGTCAATGACAAGCCTTTCCAAACACCAATTGGTATGGAGACATACCAATGGGTGTTTTGAAGGCTGTCCTATAAGCCCATAGTGCATCATCCAGCCTTTTGGACCATTCCTTTCTTGAACTATCAACAGTCTTCTCAAGGATCCTCTTGAGCTCTCTATTTGAGATTTCAGCTTAACCATTGGTTTGTGGATCATATGGGGTTGCCACTTTATGCTTCACACCATATTTGAGGAGGATTGTCTCAAGTTGCTTGTTGCAAAAATGTGTCCCTCCATCACTAATAAGGGCTCTAGGAACTCCAAATCGGCTGAAGATATTTTTTCTCAAGAAACTTACCACAACCTTGTTATCATTTGTTGATGTGGCTATGGCTTCTACCCACTTTGACACATAATCTACAGCCAATAATATGTAGTTGTTTGAGTAGGAGGATGGGAATGGTCCCATGAAATCAATCCCCATACGTCAAACAACTCCAATTCCATTATAAACCTCTGTGGCATCTCATTTTTCTTGGGTAGATTTCTAGCTCTTTGGCACTCATTGCATCTTGTTACCAAGTCCTTTACAACCTTGAACATTGTTGGCCAATAGAATCTACACTGTAGCACCTTGGCTGTAGTTTTTTCCCTACTAAAATGGCCTACATATGTAGATCTATGACATTTCCAGAGGACTTCTTGCCCTTCATCATGGGAAATACACCTTCTCAAGATCCCATCAGCACACTTTTTGAACAAATAGGGCTCATCCCAAATGTAGTGTTTAGCATATTTGAGCAGCTTTCTCCTCATGTGTTTGTTGATGTTGGTTCGTAGCTCTCCAATAGCCTTAAAATTGGCTATGTATGCAAACCAAGGAGCTTCTTGGAACATCATCAACTGCTCATCAGGGAAGCTCTCATTCACTGCAAGTTGGTGTGTGTCATCCTCTTCTTGTGGGATCCTTGATAGGTGGTCCGCCACCTTGTTCTCTGTTCCACTCCTATCTTTAATTTCAATATCAAACTCTTGGAGTAGCAGGATCCACCTTATTAATCTAGGCTTGGATTCTTCTTTGGTAAGCAAATATTTGAGAGATGCATGATCTGTAAATACAATGACCTTAGATAACATGCACCAGTTTATCTCTCCTCTGTTCTAAAGCAGCACCAACAGCAAAGTTTGATGCATCACACATCAACTTAAAGGGTAGATCCCAGCAGGGTGGTGCTATGATAGGTGCAGAGGAAAGTCTGTTCTTAAGCTTATCAAAGGCTAGCATGCCTTTCTTATCAAAAACAAAAGGTACATTAGAGACAAGCACGTTGCTTAGAGGTTTGGCAACCTTTGAGAAATCTCTAATGAACCTTCTATAGAAGCCAGCATGTCTTAGAAAACTTCTAATTGCTTGGACATTGCACGGTGGGGGCAATTTTTCAATCACCTCCACCTTTGCCTTGTCCACCTCTATGCCTCTTTTTGAGATCTTATGACCAAGAACCACCCCTTCTGTAACCATAAAGTGACACTTCTCCTAATTCAAAACAAGGTTGGTTTCTTGGCATCTCTTTAGCACCAAGGCCAAGTGGTGTAAGCACTTAGAATATGAATCACCAAACATAGAGAAGTCATCCATAAACACTTCAATAAATCTTTCAATCATGTCTGAAAATATGGAGAACATGTACCTTTAGAATGTTGCAGGTGCATTGCACAATCCAAAGGGCATTCTCTTATAAGCAGAAACACCATAGGGACATGTAAATGAGGTTTTTTCTTGTTCCTTGGGATCTACAACTATTTTGTTGTAGCCAGAATAACCTTCCAAGAAGCAATAGTATTCATGTCCCGCAAGTCTTTCTAGCATCTGGTCCATGAAGGACAGGGGAAAGTGATCCTTCCTGGTAGCTTCATTAAGCTTCCTATAATCTATGCACATGCACCAGCCAGTCACTCTTCTTGTTGGTATCAGTTCATTCTTCTTATTTGATACAACAGTGACCCCTCCTTTCTTAGGGACTACTTGTACTGTGCTTACCCAAGGGCTGTCTGAGATTGGGTATACTACCCCAGCTTGCCACAATTTCAACACCTCATTTTAGACTACTTCATTCATTGTTGGGTTTAGCCTTCTTTGTTGCTGTCTTGAGGGCTTGGCATCTTCCTCAAGCAGGATTTTGTGCATGCACATTGAAGGACTAATTTCTTTTAAATCTGCAAGTTTCCATCCGATAGCATCCTTGTGTTGCTTCAGCACCTGGATAAGCTCCTCTTCTTGTCCCTCGCTCAAGCTTGAATTCATGATTACTGGGTATGTGTTGTTGTCACCTAAGTAAGCATACTTAAAGCTTGGAGGTAGGGTCTTCAACTCTAGTTTTGGTGCTTCCACTTCCTTGTTGCTTGTGTGGTTCAATATGATCGAATCATCCATGGTTTCTTGTGGTAATCCTCCACCTAATGCTTGTTGCTCCAGCTCCATAGCGTCTTCACATTGTTCTTCCTCCAACACTCCTTGAACTATCTTTTCTATGGTGGCTACCATCATGCATTCTCCTATGGATTCCTTGGGGTAACTCATTACTTTGAAGACATTGAAGACCATCTTCTCTTCATGCAACCTCAAGACCAACTCCCCTTTTTGGACATCAATAATAGCTCCAGTAGTAGCTAGGAATGACCTTCCTAGGATGATTGAAGTGTTGGCCTCTTCCTCCATATCCAGCACGACAAAGTCAGTTGGAAAAATAAACTCTCTCACTTTCACTAACAGATCCTCCACCACCCCATGAGGAAGCTAGAATGTTCTGTCAGCCAGTTGGAGTGCCATTCTTGTTGGTTTGGCCTCCTCAATCCTCATCCTTTTCATCAAAGCCAAGGACATGAGGTTGATGCTGGCTCTCAGGTCTCATAATGCTTTCTCAATGTTGATATCCCCTATGATATAGGGAATTTGGAAGCTCCCATGATCTTTCATCTTTTGGGGAAGCTTCTTTTGTATGATGGCACTACACTCCTCGGTTACCACTATGGTTTCCTTTTCACCCCAGTTCTTTTTTGTTGTCATGAGCTCCTTGAAAAACTTGGCATAGAGTGGCATTTGCTCTAATACCTCAGCAAAAGGTATATTAATCTGGAGCTTCTTGAAGATTTCTAGGAATCTAGAGAACTGGCTGTCTTTTCCATCCTTCCTCAGCCTTTGTGGATAGGGTACCTTTGGCACATAAGGCTTTAGGAATTGCTTTGGTGAGGATGGTGCAGGGGTCTCTTCTTCTTTCTTGGTTTCAGGTTCCTTTGCAACTTCTTCTTCTTGGTTGCTTTGACTTGGGGATGCTTTTTCTACAACTTTTCCACTTCTTAGTGTGATGGCCTTGTATTCCCCTCTTGGGTTGGCCATGGCATCACTGGGAAATGTATGTATAGGCATTGGTATTTGTTTAGACAAGCTACCTACTTGTGCTTCTAATTTTGAAATTGCTGCCCCTTGATTTCTTATGATGGATCTAAACTCCTGTTGATTTGCATCAATTTTCCTTTCAGCCTGAATTTGTTTCTCCAGAATAGTGGAAACGGTTCCTGTCAGTTGTGCTGACAATTGTGCTATGGCAGCTTCCAATTTCGCAAAATTGCCGCTGGTTTCACATGGTTGCATGGTTGAGGATGATGTATCTTGATGGTGGTTGTTGTGTGGTTATTGTTTGGAGTAGTATGATGCATTTTGTGAGTTGTGGTAGGTGTATTTTGCAAGTTGTGATAGGGTCTGTTGTTGCCTGATTGATGGTTGGGGTTGTGGTTGTTGTATTAGTTGGATTGGTATAGTTTGTGGTCTTGGCTGTGGTATTGTTGGTTTTCCCACCCAAAATTTGGGAGGTTCTTCCAACCAGAGTTCTATGTCTTGGCATTGGGATCATATGGTGGTCTAGATGGATTGTTCACATAGTTAGCTTCTTCCCATTCACATTCAACTTCTGGTGTATCTCCTTCTTGTGGAGGTGCTTGGGCTTGAATAGCTGAGACTTGATTCTTCTCCACCTTCTTGGTTAAGGCTGCTAGTTGTGCAGTGATCACTTTGTTTTGAGCTAACAAAGCATGCATAGAATTGAGCTCCATCACTCCTCTCTTTTGAGTTCTATCTGAAGCATAGAAGTACTCATTCTCGGCCACAGTCTCTATGACATCTATGGCTTCTTCAATGATCTTCTTCTTGTTAAGTGAGCCCCCTGAAGAATGATCTACTGCCTGCTTTGACTCATATAGCAGCCCCTCATAGAAGATGTGCAATTGCACCCACTCGTTGAACATATCCGGTGGGCATTTCCTTGTCAAATCTTTAAACCTCTCCCAGGCCTCAAAAAAGGTTTCACCATCTTGCTGTTTGAAGGTTTGCACCTCAGCTCTCAATCTATTAACTATCTGTGGAGGGTAGAATCTTGCTAGAAACTTGTTTACAATATCATCCCAAGTGGTCAAGCTCTCCTTGGGAAATACTTCCAACCACTTTGCTGCCTTATCTCTGAGAGAAAAGGGGAACAAAAGTAGTTAGTAGGTGTCAGAGTGTACACCATTTGACTTTACAGTGTCACAAATCCTCAAGAATGTAGTGAGATGTTGGTTTGGGTCCTCTTGGGCACCCCCTTTATATGAACAATTATTTTGGACAAGTGTGATGAGTTGAGGCTTCAACTCAAAGTTGTTAGTATGAATTATTGGCTTCAGGATGCTACTTCCATAGTTTGTTGGATTTGTGTTGATGTAGGAGCCTAGAACTCTTCTCTCTTCCCCAACATGATTGCTAGCATCCTCTCCAACATGGTTATGCACCTCTTCCTCCATAGTAACTCCCAGATCTTCCTCCACTACTTCCTCTCCAACTATTCCTTTGCCTCTTGCTTCCCTCCTTAATCTAAGGAAGGTCCTCTCAGGTTCACTATCAAAAGAGGATGAAGTTTCTCCTCTTTTACCTGTCATACATTCAACAAACAGCAAGCAGAGGACAAGTGAAAGAATCACTCTTGTTAGGACTGGTGGTTAGTTTGGTTGGTGCAATTAATTAAACAGTTAATAGAGAAAAGAAAAAAGATGGAAATATGAACAATAAATAGCTAAAATGATAAAAATAAAAGGATTAGACAATTAAGGAACTGAAATTAAAAGAATTAACAAGGTAATTAAAAGTGCTTAATCTAGTTACCCATTAATTTAATCATTGTCAAATCCAAACCAATCCCCGACAACGGTGCCATAAAACTTGATGACCGGAATTCACTCCCCATATAAAATCATGAATCCGTTCTTTGGCAAGCGCACCAAAAATTTCGTCAAGTAAAAACCCATTAGGAGTGGGATCGTATCCACAGAGATTGGTAGATTTGAGCAATTTTAATCAATGGGTGAATTAGTCAAGCTGAGCAATATAAAGTGTGATTGCAGAAATTTAAATGATCAAAAATGTAAATGAATCAAAATTAAAGATAAGCAGTAAAGTGTAGAAAGGTAAATGGCAAGAATGTAAAGTGCAGAAACATAAATGATTTAATTGTAAATGGGAATGGGGGATAACAGAATGTAACGAAAGCTATAAAGAATGTAAGAAGTAAGAACAGGGGGAATTCATTGAGATCAGGAGCTGTTGTTCTCTTTAGATTAAATCCATCTCATCTCATCTTCAATCATGCAACTCATTGACCTCTTGGCAATCATGATTGATTGAACCCCAATCCCTTGGTGATTCAATCTCTTAGATCTTGATCAATAGCCAATTCCTTGGTCTAATTGCTCATGAAGAGAGATATGCTTGGTCCCTGATTATACCACACATCCTCACAGACCCAAATAGTAGGTGGATTATATGTCACCATATCCAATCACCAAAACCCAGATCTACTCAAGTGTGAGAAGGGATTTCAAGCATGGTTTCATGTTTCCTTTTCCAAGGTTCCCATGAAACCCATTTTGCATTCAACCTCTTTCCCAAGATGATTGAACACTAGCATTAAAACGAAATTCCTTCTAGCATATCAAAGAGAAGATGAAAAGAAGAAGAAATTCACTATTATTAATCCATCAAGTACAAAGAGCTCCATCTCTCAATGAGAGAGAATTTAGCTACTCATAGCTTGAGAGAAAAGTACAAGAGACGGAAGAGATGATGTGAAAAGTAAATCTAACTATAGTTTAACAAAACTACTACTCAACAACCCCTTCTCAGTACTTTCAGGGGTTATTTATACTACTCCTAGCACTAGAATTAAAAAAATACAAAAAATAGAAAAGAAAATTACAATTGGAAAGAAAGAAAACTCAATAAACGTGACCTTCATGCTTAGCGTGTGGCTGGCATTAAGTGGCATGCCACGCCTAGCCACTAAATTTGGCTTGGCGCGCCACGCCCAGCTCTTCAAGTTGCACGCCCCATGTGTTGGCATCCCTGGCGTGCCACGCCTTCGAACCCAAGTGGCACGCCGAGGGTCTTCTTAAGTATTAGCTAGCCTGGCGTGCCACGCCTTCGAACCCAAGTGGCATGCCCAGGGTCTTTTTAAGCATTAGCTAGCTGATGAGCGGATAATTTATACGCTTTTTGACATTGTTTTTAGTATGTTTTTAGTAGGATCTAGTTACTTTTAGGGATGTTTTCATTAGTTTTTATGTTAAATTCACATTTCTGGACTTTACTATGAGTTTGTGTATTTTTCTGTGATTTCAGGTATTTTCTGGCTGAAATTGAGGGACTTGAGCAAAAATCAGATTCAGAGGTTGAAGAAGGACTGCTGATGCTGTTAGATTCTGACCTCCCTACACTCAAAATGGATTTTCTTGAGCTACAGAACTCAAAATGGATTTTCTTAGAGCTGATGTTCAAACCTTCAGATAGAAAGAAGGTGAATCCCTCTATGAAGCTTGGGAAAGATACAAACAGTTGACCAAAAAGTGTCCTTCTGACATGCTTTCAGAATGGACCATCCTGGATATATTCTATGATGGTTTATCTGAGCTATCAAAGATGTCACTGGACACTTCTGCAGGTGGATCCATTCACCTAAAGAAAACGCCTGCAGAAGCTCAAGAACTCATTGACATGGTTGCTAATAACCAGTTCATGTACACTTCTGAAAGGAATCCCGTGAGTAATGGGACGCCTATGAAGAAGGGAGTTCTTGAAGTTGATACTCTGAATGCCATATTGGCTCAGAATAAAATATTGACTCAGCAAGTCAATATGATCTCTCAGAGTCTGCATGGAATGCAAGCTGCATCCAACAGTACTCAAGAGGCATCTTCTGAAGAAGAAGCCTATGATCCTGAGAACCCTGCAATAGCAGAGGTAAATTACTTAGGTGAACCTTATGGAAACACCTATAACTCAACATGGAGAAATCATCCAAATTTCTCATGGAAGGATCAAAAGCCCCAACAAGGCTTTAATAATGGTGGAAGAAACAGGTTTAGCAATAGCAAGCCTTTTCCATCATCAACTCAGCAACAGACAGTGAGCTCTGAACAAAATGCTTCTAATTTAGCAAATCTAGTCTCTGATCTATCTAAGGCCACTGTAAGTTTCATGAATGAAACAAGGTCTTCCATTAGAAATCTGGAAGCACAAGTGGGCCAGCTGAGTAAAAGGATCACTGAAATCCCTCCTAGTACTCTCCCAAGCAATACAGAAGAGAACCCAAAAGGAGAGTGCAAGGCCATTGACATAAGTGCCATGGCCGAACCTGTAAGGGAAGGAGAGGACGTGAATCCCAAGGAGGAAGACCTCCTGGGAAGTCCAGTGACCAATAAGGAGCTTCCCTCTGGGGAACCAAAGGACTCTGAGGCTCATCTAGAGACCATAGAGATTCCATTGAACCTCCTTATGCCCTTCATGAGCTCTGATGAGTATTCCACTTCTGAAGAGAATGAGGATGTAACTGAAGAGCAAACTGCCAAGTTTCTTGGTGCAATCATGAAGCTGAATGCCAAATTATTTGGCATTGATGCTTGGGAAGTTGAACCTCCATTGTTCATCAATGAACTAAGTGATCTGGATCAACTGACATTGCCTCAGAAGAGACAGGATCCTGGAAAGTTGATAATCCCTTGTACCATAGGCACCATGACCTTTAAAGCTCTGTGTGACCTTGGTTCAGGGATAAACCTCATGCCCCTCTCTGTAATAGAGAAACTGGGAATCTATGGGGTGCAGGCTGCTAAAATCTCACTAGAGATGGCAGACAGCTCAAGAAAACAGGCTTATGGACAAGTAGAGGACGTGTTAGTAAAGGTTGAAGGCCTTTACATCCCTGCTGATTTCATAGTCCTGGATACTGGAAAGGAAGAGGATGAATCCATCATCCTAGGAAGACCTTTCCTGGCCACAGTAAGAGCTGTGATTGATGTTGACAGAGGTGAAATATTCCTTCAATGGAATGAGGACTCCCTTGTGTTTAAAACTCAAGGATCTCCCTCTGCAACCATGGAGAGGAAGCTTGAAAAGCTTCTCTCCAAGCACAGTCAATCAGAGCCCCCACAGGCAAACTCTAAGTTTGGTGTTGGGAGGCCACAACCAAACTCTAAGTTTGGTGTTGAACTCCCATATCCAAACTCTAAGTTTGGTGTTGGAGAGTCTCAACAAAGCTCTGCACATCTGTGAGGCTCCATGAGAGCTCACTGTCAAGCTATTGACATTAAAGAAGCGCTTGTTGGGAGGCAACCCAATGTTTATCTAATTCTTATTTTTATTGTTTTTCATGTTTTCTTAGGTTCATGATCATGTGGAGTCACAAAATAAATATAAAAATTGAAAACGGAATCAAAAACAGCAGAAGAAAAATCACACCCTGGAGGAGCATCTGTCTGGCGTTCAAACGCCAGAACAGAGCATAGTTCTGGCGCTGAACGCCCAGAACAAGCATGGTTCTGGCATTCAACGCCAGAAATGGCAGCAAAGGGGCATTGAACGCCCAAAATGGGCACCAACCTGGCGCTGAACGCCCAGAGTTGTGTGCAAGGGCATTTTACATGCCTAAATTGGTGCAGGGATGTAAATGCCTTGACACCTCAGGATCTGTGGACCCCACAGGATCCCCACCTACCTCATCATCTCTCTTTCCAATCATGATCATCCTTTCTTTTTTTTCCATTTACCACTCACATCCATACAACCACTACCTTCAAAACTCAACATCTCTCCCACCCAATCCCACCCATATGGCCGAATACACACTCCCATCCATCTCCTCCATATCTTCTTCTTATTCTTCTATTCTTTCTTCTTTTGCTCGAGGGCGAGCAACATTCTAAGTTTGGTGTGGTAAAAGCATAGATTTTTTGTTTTTTCCATAACCATTGATGGCACCTAAGGCCAGAGAAACCTCTAGAAAGAGGAAAGGGAAGACAAAAGCTTCCATCAAGGGTCTATAGCTCAGTGGTAGAACATTTGACTGCAAATCAAGAGATCCCTGAGATACCTCAGGGGATACATTTTCTTCCACACAATTATTGGAAGCAACTAAGGGTGGAACATCAAGAGCACTCCATCATCCTTCATGAAATCAGAGAAGATCTAAAAGCAATGAAGGAGGAGCAGCCAAGGCAAGGAAGAGACATAGAAGAGCTCAAGGACATCACTAAGGTGGACTCATTCCTTGTTCTTACTTTCTCTGTTTTTCATTTTCTATGTTATGTGATTATCTATGTTTGTGTCTTCATTACATGATCATTAGTAGTTAGTAACTCTGTCTTAAAGTTATGAATATCCTATGAATCCATCACCTCTCTTAAAATAAAAAATGTTTTAATTCAAAAGAACAAGAAGTACATGAGTTTTGAATTTATCCTTGAACTTAGTTTAATTATATTGATGTGGTGATAATGCTTCTTGTTTTCTGAATGTATGCTTGAACAGTGCATATGTCTTTTGAAGTTGTTGTTTAAGAATGTTAAATATGTTGGCTCTTGAAAGAATAATGACTAGGAGACATGTTATTTGATAATCTGAAAAATCATAAAAATGATTCTTGAAGCAAGAAAAAGCAGCAAAGAACAAAGCTTGCAGAAAAAAAAAAGAAAAAAAAAAAGAAAAAAAAAGTAGGCGAAAAAAAAATATAGAAAAAAGAAAAAGAAAAAGAAAAAGCAAGCAGAAAAAGCCAATAACCCTTAAAACCAAAAGGCAAGGGCAAATAAAAAGGATCCCAAGGCTTTGAGCATCAGTGGATAGGAGGGCCTAAAGGAATAAAATCCTGGTCTAAGCGGCTAAACCAAGCTGTCCCTAACCATGTGCTTGTGGCGTGTAGGTGTCAAGTGAAAACTTGAGACTGAGCGGTTAAAGTCAAGGTCCAAAGCAAAAAAAAAAAAAAAGAGTGTGCTTAAGAACCCTGGACACCTCTAATTGGGGACTTTAGCAAAGCTGAGTCACAATCTGAAAAGGTTCACCCAATTATGTGTCTGTGGCATTTATGTATCCGGTGATAATACTGGAAAACAAAGTGCTTAGGGCCACGGCCAAGACTCATAAGGAAGCTGTGTTCAAGAATCATCATACTGAACTAGGAGAATCAATAACACTATCTGAACTCTGAGTTCCTATAGATGCCAATCATTCTGAACCTCAATGAATAAAGTGAGATGCCAAAACTATTCAAGAGGCAAAAAGCTATAAGTCCCGCTCATATGATTGGAGCTATGTTTCATTGATAGTTTGGAATTTATAGTATATTCTCTTCTTTTTATCCTATTTGATTTTCAGTTTCTTGGGGACAAGCAACAACTTAAGTTTGGTGTTGTGATGAGCGGATAATTTATACGCTTTTTGACATTGTTTTTAGTATGTTTTTAGTAGGATCTAGTTACTTTTAGGGATGTTTTCATTAGTTTTTATGTTAAATTCACATTTTTGGACTTTACTATGAGTTTGTGTGTTTTTCTGTGATTTCAAGTATTTTCTGGCTGAAATTGAGGAACTTGAGTAGAAATCAGATTCAGAGGTTGAAAAAGGACTGCTGATGCTGTTGGATTCTGACCTCCCTACACTCAAAGTGGATTTTCTGGAGCTACAGAACTCTAAATGGCGCGCTTCCAATTGCGTTGGAAAGTAGACATCCAGGGCTTTCCAGCAATATATAATAGTCCATACTTTGGCCAAGAATTGACGACGTAAACTGGCGTTCAACGCCAGCCTTCTGCCCAAATCTGGCGTCCAGCGCCAGAAAAGGATCCAAAACCAGAGTTGAACGCCCAAACTGGCACAGAAACTGGCGTTCAACTCCACAAATGGCCTCTGCACGTGCAACACTCAGGCTCAGCCCAAACACACACCAAGTGGGCCCCGGAAGTGGATTTATGCATCAATTACTTACTCATGTAAACCCTAGTAGCTAGTTTATTATAAATAGGACCTCTTACTAGTCTTTTTGAGCATCTTTGGTCTCAGTTTTATTCCATTGTTCATCTTAGGATCTTTTGATCATATTTGGATTACCTTATGATCCTTTGATCACGTTTTAGGGGGCTGGCCATCTCGGCCATGCCTGGACCTTCACTTATGTATTTTCATACGGTAGAGTTTCTACACTCCATAGATTAAGGTGTGGAGCTCTGCTGTTCCTCAAAGATTAATGCAAAGTACTACTGTTTTCTATTCAATTCTTCTTATTTCGTTTCTAAGATATCCATTCGCACCCAAGAACGTGATGAAGGTGATGATTATGTGTGACGCTCATCACCATCTCCCCTATGAACGCGTGCCTGACAAACACTTCTGTTCTACATGAATTAAGCTAGAATGAGTATCTCTTAGATCTCCTAACCAGAATCTTCGTGGCATAAGCTAGAATGATGGCGGCATTCAAGAGAATCCGGAAGGTCTAAACCTTGTCTGTGGTATTCTGAGTAGGATTCAATGATTGAATGACTGTGACGAGCTCCTAACTCGCGATTGCAGGGCGTTAGTGACAGACGCAAAAGGATAGTAAATCCTATTCCAGCATGATCGAGAACCGACAGATGAATAGCCGTGCCGTGACAGGGTGCGTGAGCATATTATTCACTGAGAGGATAAGATGAAGCCATTGGCAAGGGTGATGCCTCTAGACGATTAGCCGTGCCGTGACAGGGCATTGGATCATTTTCCCGTGAGATGACCGAAAGTAGCCGTTGACAGTGGTGATGTATCACATAAAGCCAGCCATGGGAAGGAGTAAGACTGATTGGATGAAGATAGCAGGAAAGCAGAGGTTCAGAGGAACGAAAAGCATCTCCATTCGCTTATCTGAAATTCCTGCTAATGAATCTACATAAGTATCTCTATCCCTTTTATTGTTTATTTTAATCTAATAAAGTATCATGTTTAAATCAGCCTGACTGAGATTTACAAGGTGACCATAGCTTGCTTCATACCAACAATCTCCGTGGGATTCGACCCTTACTCACGTAAGGTATTACTTGGATGACCCAGTGCACTTGCTGGCTAGTTGTATCGAAGTTGTGACAATTATGAATTAAGATCAAAGCACCAAGCTTTGGAGCCATTACCAGGGATTGTTCGAGCCTGGACATCACAATTTCGTGCACCACTAGCCTGGCGTGGCACGCCTTCGAGCCCAAGTGGCATGCCTAGGCTCTTCCTTCTTGTTCTTCCTCCTTGGACAATTGAACTAGCTTGGCACGCCCAAGGTTTGTCGTGCCATGCCCATTGTGGTTGCTTCATCTTCCTCTCTGGATTTTACTATTGGCGTGCCACACCCAGAAGGTGGCGTGCCACGCCCATGAAGACCCTTCCTCATGCCTCTGGAAAACATAAATGGCATGCCATGCCCAATGTGTGGCGTGCCACGCCCATAGTGCATACTTCTTCACTTCTTTGGAAAAAATAACTGGCGTGCTATGCCCAGTGTGTTGTGTGCCACGCCCATTTTGCATGCTTGCTTGCTCCAGTAGCTGGCGTGCCATGTCCAGCATTCTAGTGGCACGCCCAGTCTTTTTCTCCTTAGTTGCTCGAGTTGGCGTGCCATGCCTTCGACATCAAGTGGCACGCCCAGCCTTAGTGCTTGGTCTTCTTTAGCATTGGCGTGCCACGCCTGGGACAAATGTGGCATGCCCAAGTGAGGATGATAGCTGGCGTGCCACGCCTTCGACACCAAGTGGCACGCCCAAGTGTTTGGATCTTCAATATCTTCTCTGGAAACTTGAACTGGCGTGACATGCCTTGATATTCAAGTGGCACGCCCACCTTAAGGTGACTCCTTCAAGCTTGGCGTGCCACGCCTGGGTCTTCAAGTGGCATACCCAAGTGATGGGCTAACGCTGGCATACCACGCCTTCGATACCAAGTAGCACGCCCAAGTGGTTGTCCCCTTCTAGGTTGATGAACTTGCGTGCCACGCCCAATGGTTCGAGTGGCACGCCCATGGTGTGTGATGGACATGGCATGCCATGCCTAGCTTGGCGTGCCACGCCCCTTTTGTGGCCTTCATCATTGCTCTTTTGGAAATAATACTAGTGTGCCATGCCCAGCAGGTGGCGTGCCACGCCCTTGTTAAAACCCAAACATTCCTTTCT
Organism: Arachis hypogaea; assembly: GCF_003086295.3. Taxonomy (NCBI): domain Eukaryota; kingdom Viridiplantae; phylum Streptophyta; class Magnoliopsida; order Fabales; family Fabaceae; genus Arachis; species Arachis hypogaea. The sequence goes on from NC_092051.1 coordinate 58,638,044, forward strand.
GGAAATCATTACTGGCGTGCCACACCCTGGTTCTGGCGTGCCACGCTCACATATTTTTATGGCATTTGTTCTAAGTGGCATGCCCATCTCACACGCTCAGCTTTCTTCATTGTTTTCTTCCTTATTTTGGTGCTCTTTTCACCTGAAATGCATCACAAACCCATTTCAAAGCAATGTACCATAATATTCATCAATTAGTTCATGAATTGCAATGATCAAATGAGATTATGCTCTTTTATGGTCCTTTTTAGTTAAGAAAAAGGGGTAGATGATGCAAGTCATCAGTTAACAACGAAGGAAAGTCCTAGCAAGGGTTGAGAATTGGAATTCCTATCCTCATCATCATCGTCAATTGTGATGGTAATTGTCTTTTGCTCTCAATTAGTTAACCTCTAGCAATGAAGGAAAGCCAAGTGAGCAAATCAACTTAACTTCACAAGTCCGAATCAAAGACTAGATTTAGTGAAGTTTAAGCAAACTAGCAACTTTCAATCACCAATCAACAAGAGACTTTGATAATTCAAGAGTCTCCGAATTACTCAATCCAAGCTAAGAACATAAAAATCTAATTTAAAATCCAACCAAGCATTTTATAAAACACTTGGAAGGTATAAAATAAAAACATAGAAAACTAACAAGACATAGCAAAATCTAAGAATGACAATAGCAAGAGGAAATAATAACAACAAATTAAAGAAAGCAATCATAAACATGAAAACATAAATTGCATTAATATTGATTAAAGGAAATAAGAAGCATTCATAAACTAAATTGGCAACTGACGATTAGATTCTTGCTAGTAAAGAAATTCACAATTAAATTCTCATTGTAAGTATAGTTTCTAAACCAGCAAATAATCCTTTCGTACAAAAGTTTGGTTGTCACAAGTAACAAAACCCCTAAAAAGTAATAACCGAAGTATTTAAACCTCGGGTCGTCTCTCAAGAAATTGCAGGGAGGTGTTTTTATTATTGATTTTGGAAAAAAGTGTATTTTTGGGTTTTTGAAATAGGGAACAAGGAAATAAATTGGCAAGAAGGTAAATTAATTATCATGAAAAAACTCTTAGCAAGGTATGAGAACTGGAAATCCTATCCTATTTATCTTTATCAATTGTGATGAGAATTGTTTATTGCTCACACTTAGTTAACCCTTACTAAATAAAGAAAAGTCAAGTGGACTAATCAATTTGATTCCTCAAGTCCTAGTCAACTCCTATGGAAAGACTAGCTTTAGAGGGATCCAAATCAATCAGCAAATTCCAATTTTCAATCAACAAGGAGTTTGATAACTCAAGTGTCACCAATTACTCAACCAAAGCCAAAAGGGGAAAAATATAAATTAAATTAAAAGCATTAATAACATGAATTTGAAGAAAGCAATCTTAAATCTGAAACACCTCAAATTATATTAAATAGAAAATCAAATTAACATGGAGTTCATAAATCAATATTGAGAAAATAAACAAACTAAAGTAATAGAATAAATAAAAGTAGAAGAGAACATAAATTAAAGGAACATTGAACCTAGAATTGAGGAAAAACAATCCTAAAACTAAGAGAAATCCTAAATCCTAAAACCTAGAGAGAAGAAAGAGCCCCTCTCTCTCTAGAAAATACATCTAAAACATAAAATTATGAATAATGAGAAATTGTGTCAATGAATGGATTGATTCCCCCACTTTATAGCCTCTAATCTGTGTTTTCTGGGCCGAAAACTGGGTCAGAAACAGCCCAGAAATCACCTCCAGCGTTTTCTGATACGTCCAGCATGCGGCAAAGTCACGCGTACGCGTCATCCACGCGTACGCATGGATTGAATTTTCTCTAGGTCACGCGTGAGCGTGATCCATGCGTGCGTGTCACCTATCTTTGGGGCAGCTATGGCAAATTATATATCATTGTGAAGCCCCGGATGTTAGCTTTCCAATGCAACTAGAACCGCCTCATTTGGACCTATGTAGCTCAAGTTATGGTCAATTTAGTACCAAGAGGTCAGGCTAAACAGCTTTAGCAGTTCCTTCAGTTTCTTGTATTCCTTCCAGTTTTGCATGCTTCCTTTCCATCCTCTAAGTCATTCCTGCCCTGTAATTTCTGAAATCACTTAACGCACATATCACGGCATCGAATGGTATAAAGGGAAATTAATTTTTGGTAATTTAAAGGCTTGGGAAGCAAGTTTCCAATTATAGAACAAAATTAGGAAGGAAAATGTAAAACCATTCAATTTATATAAATAAGTGAGTAAAGAGTTGATAAAAACAACTCAAATTAGCACAAGATAAGCCATAGAATAGTGGTTTATTAGCAACATAAAGAAATCAACAAGAGAAGTAGATAAACTAAAGTACTAGAACAAATAAAAGTAGAAGAAAACTAAATTAAAGTAAGGTAGAATTCTGAAGCTAAGAAGGAACAAGACTAAAAGCCCTAAAACCTAGAGAGAGGAGACAGCCTCTCCCTCTAGAAACCTACATCTAAAACCTAATGTGTTTGAATAAAAAGTGAATGAATCGCCCTTCCAGCTCCACTCTGCAGACTCTAATCTTCATTTTTGGGCTTGAAACTGGGCCAAAAGTAGCCGAGAAATTGCCCCCTGCGTATTCTGTTTAGTGCAGCACGTGACGCTTGTCACGCGTACGCGTCATCTGAACTCTGCAAGGTCCACGCGTATGCCTCATCCACGTGTGTGCGTCTTTTGTCTTTTGCACCGGTCACGGGTACGCTTCAGCCATGCGTGCGCGTGGACATCAGCTCCTCAAAACTTCAATTTCTTGTGTTCCTTCCATTTTTGCATGATTTCTTTCCATCCTCTAAGCCATTCCTGCCGTATAAACCCTGAAAATACTTAAGACACGAATCACGGCATCTAACGATAATAAAAGAGGATTAAAAATTAGCGATTTTAAGGCTTAGGAAGCATGTTTTCAATCACAGCACAGAATTTGGAAGGAAACTTAAAAACATGCAATTTACATGAATAAGTGTGAGAATAGTTGACAATATACACTCAATTTAATCCAAAATATACAATAAACTAGTGGTTTATCAAACAGCTTAGACAAGCTTCCTCTCAAAGTAACCCTCTAACACAAATATAAATATAAAAGGTGAGAGAATTAAGCAAAATAATCAAAGACTTCAAAACATAGTGAACATCCTCCGCTTTGTCACTATCAAAGCAACTCACCGAGGTGGGTTGCGACCTGCATCTGAAAAATAACAACAGAGTATAGAACGAGAACCGGAGGTTCTCAGTATGGTAACAATGCCAAGTGATATAAGATATAAGACTCTTGAACGCTGATGAGCGGATATTTTATACGCTTTTTGGCATCACTTTCATATAGGTTTTAGTAGTTTTTGTTTAGTTTTTATTGAATTTTTATAGCTTTTAGTGTTAAATTCACATTTTTTGGATTCTACTATGAGTTTTTGTGTTTTTGGATAACTTCAGGTATTTTCTGGCTTAAATTGGGGAGCTGCAGCAGAAGTCTGATTCAGAGATAGAGAAAGCACTGCAGATGCTGTCCGGATCTGACCTACCTGCATTCGGAAGAGCTTTTCTGGAGCTACAGAAGTCCAAATGGAGCACTCTTAATGGGTATCGAAAGCGAACTTTCAGAGATTTCCAGCAATATATAATAGTCCATACTTTGCTTCGGATTAAAAGGCCCAAAACATGCGTCCAACGCCAGCTTCCTGCCCTCTTCCTGGTGATGCCAGGGCATCTTGGCCAGTTTCACTGACCTTTTCTTTACTGTTTTTAGGTTAGTTTCATGAATTTCTTTAAGAAATAAGCTAGTTTTGGGTAGATATTCACTTATGCCTTGATTCAAGCATACATTGTGCATTTTACATAATTTCATGAGGATTTTGCATAAGTTTAGTGACAATTATTATGTTGCATTACTCATGACTTGGACTAGAGCTTTGATGCACTTTATTGCTGGATTTCAGGACCAAAAGGAAGCAAGAAAAGGGGAGGTAACTTGCAAAATTAATGAGAAAAGTGATTGCCAATAACACTCTCAAAAAGCCATCAATGCCCATGTTAGAGAGTCACGTTAACTAAGTTAACGTGAACTCTAACGTGGAGAAGAGAAGTTGAGCCAACGTTAGTGACACTTAACATTGTCACTAACGTTGGCAATTACTCATAAGTGGCCACGTTAGAAGCCACGTTAACCTAGTTAACGTGGCCTCTAACGTTAAGGGGGGAAGAGAAGCCAACGTTAGTGACACTCAACATTGTCACTAACGTTGGCCTATGGTGCAAAGTACCACGTTAACTCCCACGTTAACTTGGTTAACGTGGGAACTAACGTAAGGGATGAAGAGTTGTCGACAACGTTAGTGACACTCAACATTGTCACTAACGTTGAAGCAACCACACAACCCCCAAGAGTCACGTTAACTTCCACGTTAACTTGGTTAACGTGGAAGCTAACGATGAGGAATGAAAAATTTGCCAACGTTAGTGACACTCAACATTGTCACTAACGTTGGGATGGCTAAAGATGGCCACGTTAGAAGCCACGTTAACCTAGTTAATGTGGACTCTAACGTGAGACATAGGGGCACATTGGAACGTTAGTGACAATGTTAAATGTCACTAACGTTCTCGAAGGATGGCAAGGGCTACGTTAGAAGCCACGTTAACCTAGTTAATGTGGGCTTTAACGTGAAGCAAGAAGAGGTACACTGGAACGTTAGTGACAATGTTGAGTGTCACTAACGTTCTCGAAGGTTAACAAGGCAACGTTAAAAGCCATGTTAACCTAGTTAACGTGGGTTTTAACGTGATGCAAAGGGGTGCATTGGAACGTTAGTGACAATGTTAAGTATCACTAACGTCCTTGAACTTATATTCTCACTAAATATTAACACCCCTGATGTCCTGAACAAAAGTCTCCGCCCACTTCGCACTTTCTCTCTGCAAGTAAAGCCAAGCCCAAATAAAGAAAGGAACTGCTTCAAACCAAAGATCCAAAGGCCCAAGACTTGAAGAATCACACTAGAAGCTGAGAAGAGTAGTATATATAGGAGTAGCTTTGAATTGAGAAAGAGTTCTGGAGGCTGAGAAAAAGAGAACTATTCTCTGTATTTTACTTTCTTTGCAATTTCTAGTTTTATGATGTATTCTCCATCTTTGTTTTCATTTTCAAGAGCTATAAACAACTAAACCCCTTTCATTGGGTTAGGAAGCTCTGTTGTAATTTGATGGATCAATACTAATTTTCATTATTCTTCTTCTATCTTTCCTCTTGATTTTACTTGAAAGCTTTCGATCTTCATCCAATTGAGTAGTTATCTTGGAAGATAAGCTACTCAAACTTGGATCTCTTTTGAACCTTGAAAGAGGAATGAAGAGATCAAGCTAGAAATGCTTTCTCATGCTGGACCAAATTGGGATTGGATGGGTATGTGACTATAACCCTCTCAATACTTGATTTGGCAAATGCATGTGGTATAATCAGTGACCATACTTCATCTCTTCTCATGAGCAATTGACCAAGGAATTGGCTATTGATCAAGATTTGAGAGATTGAATTGCAAGAAATTATAATTCAATCACTTAAGATTGCCAAGGAGATCAATGAGTGCATTGATTGAGGAAGAGATGAAAATGAACTTGATCCGGAGAATTGCAACATCTCCTAAGCCCAATGAACTCCCCATCTCTGATCTTACCCATTCTCTTTATTTTCTGCCATTTACTTTTATGAGCAAATCCCCCATTCCTCTTTACAATTCTGCAATTTATTTTCAGTCATTTACTTCCAGTCCTTTAATTCTAGCATTTACTTTTCTGGTATTTACATTCCCGCCATTTTTTTTTTGCAACTCTCAACCCAAATTCTGGATTTGCTCAACTAGAACATTCTTCTAATTAAAGTTGCTTGATCAATCAATCCCTGTGGGATTCGACCTCACTCTATTGTGAGTTTTTACTTGACGACAAATTCGGTACACTTGCCGAAGGGAGATTTGTTGAGAGACAAGTTTTCCGCGCATCAAGTTTATGGTGCCGTTGCCGGGGATTGATTGTGCATCAACAATGATTAAATTGGAAGATCACTAGATTGAGCATTTTTATTTTGTGAATTTCATTTTCTGTTTGAGTGATTTACTTTTTGTTTTAGTTAAACTTCTTCCCTTCCCCCTCTACTCTTTTGTTTTTCTTTGTTATTTTCAATTCTGTTTGCTAACCCACTAACTGTTTGATATATTGCATCACCTACAACTAACAGTAATTCTGACACAAATACTGTCTGCACATATTTTCCTTGCTTGTACTTGTTGGTTGTATGACAGGGAGAAGAAGCGGGGCTTCAACTTCCTTTGATTCTGAACCTGAGAGAACCTTCCTTAGACTAAGGAGGGAGTCAAAAGAAAAACGTGTAGTTGGTGCTGAAGAAGAGGAGGAACATTTTGAGGAATATTTTGAACCAAACATGGAAGAAAACATGGAAGAAAACATGGAAAATCATCATGAAGAAGAGACTCACAACCATGGCAGAGGAGGTGGAGCAAATCATGCTGGGGAGGATAGAAGAGTTTTGGGCTCTTACATCAATCCAAACCCAGGCAATTGTGGAAGTAGCATCCAAAAGCCAACAATCCATGCCAACAACTTTGAACTTAAACCACAGCTCATCACCCTTGTTCAGAACAACTGTTCGTTTGGATGAGGTGTTCAAGAAGACCCCAATCAACATTTGACCACCTTCCTGAGAATATGTGACACAGTGAAATCTAATGGTGTTCATCCTGACGCCTATAGACTGCTCTTATTTCCTTTCTCACTCAGGGACAAGGCAGCCAAGTGGCTGGAATCCTTCCCAAGGGAGAGCTTGACAACTTGGGAGGATGTGGTGAACAAATTCTTAGCAAGATTCTACCCTCCTCAACAAATTAATAGGCTGAGAGCTGAGGTTCAAACTTTCAGGCAACAAGATGGTGAGACTCTGTATGAAGCATGGGAGAGGTTCAAGGACTTAACAAGGAGGTGTCCACCTGACATGTTCAACGAATGGGTGCAGCTGCATATTTTCTATGAAGGTCTCTCTTATGAGTCAAAGAAGGCCGTAGACCATTCATCTGGAGGATCTTTGAACAAGAAAAAGACCATTGAGGAAGCCATAGATGTTATCGAAACAGTAGCAGAAAACGACTACTTCTATGCTTCCGAAAGAGGGAACACAAGAGGAGTGATGGAGCTAAACAATGTAGATGCTCTGTTGGCCCAAAACAAGCTCATTACCCAGCAGCTAGCTGACCTCACCAAGAAGATGGAGAGGAACCAAGTAGCAGCAATCTCATCTTCATCAACAATCCAAGAAGGAGTGAATGAAGAAGCAGAAGGGGAGTCAGGAGCAAGCCAACTACATTGGGAATTCACCAAGGAAAAACTATGATCCATACTCCAAGACTTACAACCCTGGATGGAGAAACCACCCAAACTTTGGGTGGGGAAGTGAGCAAGATCAAAACCAAGACCAAAGACGTTACAACCCCAACAACAATGCAGCTCACCAGCAATTCACCCAGAGGACATCTCAACACCCTCACAACAACACTTCTCCACACACTTATCAAAACCAAAACAGCACATCTGCTCCGAACCACTCATCAATTGATGACAAGCTCTCTAAGATTGAAGCCTTACTTGAAGGAATATGCCAAGAGATTCAAGAAAATAAGGTGTTCAAAGAGGAGGTGCGAGCCAATATTAAGAACCAGGGAGAGACCATTAGGAGGCCGGAATTCTAGGTGGGATATTTAGCTGAGAAGATTCCAAAACCTACAGATAGCTTCCTAAGTGACACGGAGAAAAACCCCAAAGGAGAAGCAAAGAAAGTAAGATGGGAAGATTGCAAAATGGTCACTACAAGTGATCAAGAGACTGAAGACAAGCAAGGCAAACTTCTCAAACAACCTGAAGACAACTCAATAAAGGAGTAGGATAGAGATCACAAAGAACCAGAAATGTCACAACAAGAGTTGCTGAAGCTCTATGCACCCTTTCCTCAACTGCTCAATGGTGCTGTGGGAAAGAGAATATACTTAAGGTTCCTAGACTTGTTTGCATCTCTGCATGTGAACATACCATTCATCAAGGCAATTCAACAAATGCCTGCATTCATCAAGTATATGAAGGAACTTCTTCCCAGAAAAAGCTCACTCAAGGGAGGGCAGACTATAGTGATGAACAAGGAATGTAGTGCCCTTATTCAACCTGAGTTGCCTACAAAAAGAAGAGACCCAGGAAGTTTTCATATCCCTTGTGCCATAGGTGAAAATATGTTCGACAGAGCACTATGTGATTTGGGGGCCAGCATCAACTTACTGCCCTTATCCCTGGTGAAGAGGCTGCAGATCAATGAGATAATGCCCATAGATTTCATTGTCAGACTGGCTGACAAAACTCAAAAGCAAGCAATAGGAGTAGTGGAAAATGTGTTGCTGAAGGTTAGGAAGTACTTTCTCCCAACAGACTTTGTCATTCTGGACATGGAAGAAAGTTACACTCACCCAATCATATTGGGAAGACCATTCCTAGCTACAGCCAGAGCACTTATCGATGTAGAGAAAGGGGAGCTAATATTGAGAATCCATGATGAACGACTTAGCTTTAATGTCTTCAAACTCTCACAAGAAATAGATCAAGAGGACAAGGAACTAAGCACAAATGATAATGAGACACTGAAAGAAAGAAGAAGCACTGAATCACATCCAGCTCATTCTGAGACCCCCTTAACTGACAAACAAGGAAAACAGCAATTGCCACAGCTCAAGGAAAAGTTAGAGGAACCCAAACCTCTAGAGGCAGGTGAAGACAGCATCACAACTGCTTGGAGAAAAGAGGTCACCAAGGGGAAGGCAACCTCAAAAGAAACAAAGAAGAAGGTACCAAGGAGATGGAGGAACAAGAAGATCCCTACGGAAGACTTGTCTCCAGGGGATAGAGTTGTCTCAGCTTACTTCCCAGATATTCCCCCTAATCTCCCTACTGTGCCATCTGAATTACCTAAGGTCTTCACTATCAACAGAGTTCTTTCCCTGGAACATGTGGAGATCATTGATCCAACCAATGGATACAAGTCCACAGCAAGAGGGGAGGACTTTAAGCACTACCAACCACCATGATGAAGGAAAAACGTCAAGCTAGTGACGCTAAAGAAGCGCTTCATGGGAGGCAACCCATGTTTTATATGCTTTCAGATGATAATGAATAAGTCAATCTTCATGAGCTTCAATCCAAACTTGACAAGCAATTAGTGAAAATCTTCTTATGCAGAATATAGTGAGGAACAAGTTTGGTGTTCAAAGCAAACCAAGATGCATGCTAGTCTTGGGAGCTTTGAACACAAAACTTCCATCACAGTGATCCAAACTAAATTTGGTGTCACCTCATGGTGCCACCAAAATGCATATAAGGACCCACCAATAGTTAGTTAGTTAGTTGAAATTCATAAATAAACAATCAAATCCGTTCTTTCGTTTTTTTTTCTAGCCGTAGAGTTTAAGTTTTTTTTATGATATTAATTTCCTTATTTCAAATCTTTATAGGAAAGGAAAAGAAGCATGAAAAGGGATTGATTGGACAATTAAATGGGGGAGATTTCGCCACTTAATGAAGAGCACTACACACATGTCTCAAGAGGGAACGCATGGGGAAACGCTGCCATGCAACATTGGAGAAAGAAGATCTGTGAAGACCGAACCAATCACTCTCATTAAGTGATGATCCTTGTCTTTCCTTCATACACAACCCCATCCGTCCATCTAGTAAACATTCATGCAATCCACACCCTTCATTCACTCATGATTTTCTTATATAAGTGAACCTTAGTGCATGCTCACTCCTCACATTCAAATCCCCACTCTCCACACTTCTATTGGCACACTAAACCCTTCATCACACATTGCTTTAACCAACCCACTCTTCATCTATCTGAAGCCTCAAACCCCCTCAAACAACAACTCAAGTCATGGCATCATCAAGCTCAAAGAGGCAAAAGAGGAAGCTGCTTGGAAAAGGCAAGGGAAGTGGAAGTACAAGCACTCAAGAGAGATACAATGAGGACAAACAAGGATGGGAGCATGGACATCCACATGAATGAAAGGTGGTGGAGTTCTTTTTAGTCCATCGTTTTCTATGCTTTAAATAAGGAAGATCTTGTATGAAATAGAACCTGCTTCCATGTTATGTTTAAACTTTTTAAAATTTTGTCTTTTAAGTTTTCCTTCTGAATAGGTCCATGAATTCTGGTTTAAATGTCACTGCATCATTCCCTTATTTACTTGTAAGCTTGTCCATTTTAAATCAAATTGAAGAAGAGAATGATTATGTTTTTAAAAGACCAGAGTAGAGTTCATAATGTGGAAGTGCATTCATGAATCTTTGGGGTAGTCATAAGTTAGCTAAGTTGGTTCAACCACAAGGGTGGGATGACAATTATCTGGCCTGAATACTTTGCTTTGGATACACTCATGAGACTAAGTTAATAACAAGATCCTAATAAGAGAAAAGGGAAAGAACAATGGAAGTGAAAAACAAAAGAAAAAGAGTAAGCAATAAGGCTAGGCATCAATGGTTTTAATCTTGAGGCAAGTGTCTGTGGTGCTCCTGTGTGAGGGATCTACTTGGATGAATAAGTTCTTAGGGGTGCCTTATCACTTGGTAACTTGGGTTAACTAACTCGGGATTATCAGCTGAAAGTCCACTATCAAGAGTAACCTTCACTACAGAACACTTAGTAACCCAAAGAGGTGCTGGACACCAAGGTCTCAAGAAAAGAAAATAAATAAACTAAATGCCTGTAGTGTGTATGTATGGGGATAGGCTTGAGGGAGTAAGTCCTTAGGGGTGTCTCAACACCTAGCACCTTGAACCAACTGGTTCAGGAGTGTTGCCTGAAAGCTTATCTTAAAGAGTTGCCCCTTTACAGAGCACTTAGCCTAAATAACACAAACAACCCTTGAAATAACAACAATAAAAGGATCAATGAATAAAGGTCTCATGGGATATAAACAAAGTGGGTGTTTTAGGACATGATAAAGGTCTGAAATCCAGTAATGGAATGAACCTAAGTTGCTATGCATGAAACCACCATAAAATCAGTAACATAACTTCCACAAGAATGACTCATTCCTCTGGATATTCCATTCATCATTCTCTTGTTCCAATACTTGCTTAGGGACAAGCAAGCTTTAAGTTTGGTGTTGTGATGCCAGGGCATCTTGGCCAGTTTCACTGACCTTTTCTTTACTGTTTTTAGGTTAGTTTCATGCATTTCTTTAGGAAATAAGCTAGTTTTGGGTAGATATTCACTTATGCCTTGATTCAACCATACATTGTGCATTTTACATAATTTCATGAGGATTTTGCATAAGTTTAGTGACAATTATTATGTTGCATTACTCATGACTTAGACTAGAGCTTTGATGCACTTTATTGCTGGATTTCAGGACCAAAAGGAAGCAAGAAAAGGGGAGGTAACTTGCAAGATTGATGAGAAAAGTGATTGCCAATAACACTCTCAAAAAGCCATCAATGCCCACGTTAGAGAGTCACGTTAACTAAGTTAACGTGAACTCTTACGTGGAGAAGAGAAGTTGAGCCAACGTTAGTGACACTTAACATGTCACTAACGTTGGCAATTACTCATAAGCGGCCACGTTAGAAGCCACGTTAACCTAGTTAACGTGGCCTCTAACGTTAAGGGGGGAAGAGAAGCCAACGTTAGTGACACTCAACATTGTCACTAACGTTGGCCTATGGTGAAAAGTACCACGTTAACTCCCACGTTAACTTGGTTCACGTGGGAACTAACGTAAGGGATGAAGAGTTGTCGACAACGTTAGTGACACTCAACATTGTCACTAACGTTGAAGCAACCACACAACCCCCAAAAGTCACGTTAACTTGGTTAACGTGGAAGCTAACGATGAGGAATGAAGAATGAGCCAACGTTAGTGACACTCAACATTGTCACTAACGTTGGGATGGCTAAAGATGGCCACGTTAGAAGCCACGTTAACTAGAAATTGGATTGGTCCAGCTACCCCCCTTAGACGAATAGGGCCTTTGCCTAGGGGCAAGCTAAAGGGTAAGGTCAACTCTTTCTTTGCTTCATCTGAGATTACAGCCCTAATAAGGCCTAGGGGCTTCTATTCGGTCCGGTCTCTGAAAGAAGGTGCAAAAGAGGCAAGAACGACTCAAGCAGCACCGACTAAGGGAACTTGTCTACGAATGTTGCATTCACCGGGACACTTGAGAGACCTTCTTTTATCAAATTGTTGGGAAATAGTCGAATCTTCCTCTTTCGAGAGCCGTGCTAGGGCTGCTAAGTCCTTTTCTGGGTGATCATCCCCTTAGGTTAACGTGGACTCTAACGTGAAACCTAGGGGCACATTGGAACGTTAGTGACAATGTTGAATGTCACTAACGTTCTCGAAGGATGGCAAGGGCTACGTTAGAAGCCACGTTAACCTAGTTAACGTGGGCTTTAATGTGAAGCAAGAAGGGGCACACTGGAACGTTAGTGACAATGTTGAGTGTCACTAAAGTTCTCGAAGGTTAACAAGGCAACGTTAAAAGCCACGTTAACCTAGTTAACGTGGGTTTTAACGTGATGCAAAGGGGTGCATTGGAACGTTAGTGACAATGTTAAGTGTCACTAACGTCCTCGAACTTATATTCTCACTAAATATTAACACCCCTGACGTCCTGAACAAAAGTCTCCGCCCACTTCGCACTTTCTCTCTGCAAGTAAAGCCAAGCCCAAATAAAGAAAGGAACTGCTTCAAACTCAAGATCCAAAGGCCCAAGACTTGAAGAATCACACTAGAAGCTAAGAAGAGTAGTATATATAGGAGTAGCTTTGAATTGAGAAAGAGTTCTGGAGGCTGAGAAAAAGAGAACTATTCTCTGTATTTTACTTTCTTTGCAATTTCTAGTTTTATAATGTATTCTCCATCTTTGTTTTCATTTTCAAGAGCTATGAACAACTAAACCCCTTTTATTGGGTTAGGGAGCTCTATTGTAATTTGATGGATCAATACTAATTTTCATTATTCTTCTTCTATCTTTCCTCTTGATTTTACTTGAAAGCTTTCGATCTTCATCCAATTGAGTAGTTATCTTAGAAGAGAAGCTACTCAAACTTGGATATCTTTTGAACCTTGAAAGAGGAATGAAGAGATCAAGCTAGAAATGCTTTCTCATGCTGGACCAAATTGGGTTTGGATGGGTATGTGACTATAACCCTCTCAATACTTGATTTGGGAAATGCATGTGGTATAATCAGTGACCATACTTCATCTCTTCTCATGAGCAATTGACCAAGGAATTGGCTATTGATCAAGATTTGAGAGATCGAATTGCAAGAAATTGTAATTCAATCACTTAAGATTGCCAAGGAGATCAATGAGTGCATTGATTGAGGAAGAGATGAAAATGAACTTGATCCGGAGAATTGCAACATCTCCTAAGCCTAATGAACTCCCCATCTCTGATCTTACCCATTCTCTTTAATTTCTGCCATTTACTTTTATGAGCAAATCCCCCATTCCCATTTACAATTTTGCAATTTATTTTCAGTCATTTACTTCCAGTCCTTTAATTCTAGCATTTACTTTTCTTTTATTTACATTCCCGCCATTTTTATTTTCTGCAACTCTCAACCCAAATTCTGGATTCGCTCAACTAGAACATTCTTCTAATTAAAGTTGCTTGATCAATCAATCCCTGTGGGATTCAACCTCACTCTATTGTGAGTTTTTACTTGACGACAAATTCGGTACACTTGCCGAAGGGAGATTTGTTGAGAGACAAGTTTTCCGCGCATCACCTGGCTTCCAACACCCAAAGAGCAGAGACCAATGTACAACCGCCCAAAGAGGAACCCCTAGCTGGTGTTCCATGCCCAAGACACCTCATTGCACGTGGGTCTCATCAAAGCTCAGCCCAAATACTCACCAAGTGGGCCCCAAAAGTGGATTTTAGCACTAAATAGACTGTTTTACGCTTACTAGCCATCTGCTTAGTATTTAAAGTGTATTTTACATAATCATTCGACATCACGCATACCATTCAGCCCTATTTTTGTTTTACATTGTATTTTACTTCAGTATGAGTTTCTAAACCTCCTAGGTTGAGGGGAGGAGCCCTGCTGAGTCCTCTAAATTAATAAAAGTACTACTATTTCTCTTCGATCTGTGCTTGATTAATTCTAAGATGTATATTCGTACTTCATCGTGGTGAATAGGATGATCTGATAAATTAGCACTATTCATCACATTTAGATGAACGTGCCTGACAAACACCCGCGTCTACTTGGGTTCAGAGTACGTCTTTCATTGGACAATGACGAACCAACAGCTTGAATATATGTCTCCCAGACGACTAATCCACGACTTCGTTGGGGACTTCTCGAGACATCAGTTTAGCTAATTTTTGGGGAGATTAGGGTCTCTGTGGTAGAGGCTAGAATCCAAAGATGCAGCATTCTCTGATCCGGAATATCCGACCTTGTCTGTGGCATTTTGAGTAGGATCATTAAGGAGAATGGACTGTACGAGCTTCATCCTCAATCAGAATGGATCTGCACTAAACCTAGGGTTTAGATCTGGAGGAGTATTGGTAGCTGCTCAAAGCAGTGTCAATCACATATAGCCTGCCATTAAAGAAATCACTCACAAGCAAAGAGAGCAGTAAACCAGAGTTAAAACAGAAAGACAAAGCAACTCTAATCCTCAATTATATTCCTATTACTGATTGCCCTTGTCTCAATCCAACTGAATTTATTTACAAATACAAATTATGAATAGTTTTCCCTAATCCATCAACCTTCTAACCTGCGTGACTAAGACCTGTAAGATAACCATAGCTTGCTTCAAACTATAATCCTCGTGGGATCGAGCCTGACCCGCTCAGGTATTACTTGGACGACCCAGTTCACTTGCTGGTACAACAATACGAAAGTGTGGGGATTCGTGCAACCAAGTTTTTGGCGCCATTGCCGGAAATTGTTTGAGTTTGAATAAACTGACAGATTGTCTTGCTCCCGAGATCAGGTATTGTCTTTGATTTTTGCAAGAGTATAACTTTCTTTTTTTCGGTTTGGGCCTTTTATTTTTATTTTCTTTTTCTCTTATTTTTTGAAAAAAATTATTAAAAACCTTTTCAAAAATATTTTTTTCTTTGTTTAATATTTGTTCTTTGTTTGAGTCTTATGTTCTTGTTGAATCTTTTATTTTTATTTTCTTCTACTTCAATTTTTCGAAAAAAAATTCAAAAAGCTTTTCAAAAATATTTTTATTTTCTTTGTTCAATTTTTGTTTTTGGTTGGAGTCTTGTGTTTATGCTCTTGGTAACTTTTTGCTTCTTTGAGTCTCTGTATTTATTAATTACAGCAATTTTTGATTTTTTTTAGTATCTTCCTTTTAACAATCTTTCAAAAATAATTTTTCTTTGGTTAAATCTTGTTTCAATTTTTAAGTTTGGTGTTTTCTTGTTATTTTTCTTTTGATTTTCGAAAATTGTGTTTTCTAAAAATCATATCTTTTTCAAAATTCAAAATTATTATCTTATCTCATTTCAAAATTCAAATTTCAACCTTCAAAGTTTCAAAATTCAAATTTCAATTTTCAAAATTCAAATTTCAATTTTAAATTTCAAAATTTAAATTTAAATTTTCAAATTTCAAATCTTAAATTCAAATCTCTTTTTAATTAATTGCTTATCTTCTCTCTTTCTCTTCTTTTTCAAACTTCCTATTTCTTTTTTGAACATTTATTTATTTTTAATTTTGGTTAAATTAAAATAAATAAAAGAAAAAAGAAAAAATATTTCAATTATTATTTATCTTCTCTTCTTCTATCTCTTCTTCTACTCCTTCTATCTTCTTCCTTCTTCATCTTCTACCTTTCCTAATCAAAAGCCCAAGTGGGAATGAAGAGTTCAGAAGAACTCTGAGATCTTATACAAATCCCACTGCTGACTTTTATGGAAGAAGTATTGGCCTACCTCACATCAGAGGTAGTAGCATTGAACTCAACCCTCAACTTTTTACTCTAGTGTAGCAAAACTGCCAGTATTCTGGGCTTCCTCAGGAAGAACCTACAGAATTCCTGGTAGATTTCTTAAAGATTGCTGACACAGTACATAGTAAGGGAGTAAACCAAGATGTCTACAGATTATTGCTTTTTCCTTTTGCTGTAAAGGACCAAGCAAAAAGGTGGTTGGATAACCAGCCTGAAGCTAGTTTAAAAACTTGGAAACAGTTAGTGGACAAGTTTTTAAATCAATACTTCCTCCCAAGAAAGATGACCCAGTTGAGGCTGGACAACCAAGGCTTCAAATACGGAGACAGTGAATCTCTTTATGATGCCTAGGAGAGGTATAGGAGGATGCAAAGAAAATATCCCACTGAAATATTTTCAGAATGGATACAATTAGACATCTTCTATTATGGGCTTTCAGACATGGCTAGAAAGTCTTTGGACCACTCTGCTGGTGGTTCCATACACATGAGAAAGACCATTGGAGAGGCTCAAGAGCTCATTGAGACAGTTGCCAATAATCAGCATCTGTACTAATCTCTTGAGGCCTCTATAAAAGGAGAGGCTAAGGTAGTAGCTGCTGAACCTAACCCTCCAGAACAGGATGGCCCATTGACTCTGCAACTGCACGCCCTTGCCCAGCAAATTCTGGAACTGCAAGAGGCTCTACGAGAAACTCAGGCTTCTAACAGAAATGTAGAAGCCTATTTGAGTCAAATAAGACAATAGTTATCTAAGCAGATAATGGATGAATGCCAGGCTATCCAACTGAAGAGTGGGAAAACCATAAGCACCCAACCTCAGTATAATAAAAATGAAAAGCCCATAGAGGATAACCATGTCTCAGCACAAGATAACTCAGGGCGTTTAAATGCCCAAAGAGGTATCCCTCTTGATGTTGAACGCCAAGAAAGGGCAGAGGCTGGGCGTTCAAATGCCCAGAGAGGTATCCTTCTTGTCGTTGAACACTAGGAAAGGGTAGAGATTGGGTGTTCAAAAGCCCAAGGGGGCAGTGACAAACCACTACTTTTTGGTTTATCTTGTGCTAAATTAAGTGGATTTTATTAATTAATTACACACTTATTCATAAAAACTGCATGGTTTTATAAATTCTTCCTAATTTTGTGATGTGTTTGTGAAGTGTTTTCAGATTTACATGGCATTTATAGCTTGAAAGATGAAGAGGAAGCATCCTAAAGTGGATGGAACACAAGAAACTAAGGAGCTAAGTAGTGAGGATCGACGTGCACACATGGCTTACGCGTGCTCATGACTGACGCGTACGCATGACCAGCAAAGTCGCATAGCGACGCGTATGCGTGACTGACGCGTACGCGTGACAAGCACAGAAGACCAGTGACGCGCACGCGTGACTGACACGTACGCATGATAGAGCGACGTGCTGCATTAATCAGAACTCGCAGGGGCCGAGTTTCGGCTAATTTTAGACCCAGTTTCAAGCCCAAAAAACACAGACTAAGGGCAGGGGTGTAGCAGAGACTAGGATACACTTCACTTTCACTTTACTTTCAGTTTTAGTTTAGTTTTTTTTTTGGATTCTAGAGAGAGAAACACTACTTCTCCTAAGGTTCTTAGCATTCTTAGATTTTGCTTGTGGAATGGATATTGAGAGAGCTACTCCTACCTTCGATTAGAGTCTTCATTGTTATAGTTTGCCTTTCCTATCACTCTACTCCTTTCTTTTCCATTTAAATTACTCGTGGTCATAATTGGATATTGTTAGTTTTTGATTTATTAATGCAAAGAACTATTTTTTATATTTAATTCCATTACTTGTTTGATTCCTTTCAATTAATTCATCAGCTCCAAATTTGATTTTATTAATTTAATTTTAATTACCATGTCTCCTATCTACTCCTTTTACATGTTTGTGAAAATGGCATTCATGTTAATGGAGTAGAGCTCCCAACTTGGCTTTGGACTTGATTAATTGGAGACCCTTGAGTTGGAATACTCAAGTGTTAATTTGTAAGTGAAAATTGCTGGCTAACTCAATTTTTGCTAACTCTAATCTTTCCTTGTGAAGTGATTAGAACTTGTTAGTGTTACCCACTTGACCTTCCTTTGTAACTACAAGAGGATAACTGAGTGGAAGCAATAACTTTTACTATTACACTTGGGAAAGACAACAAGGATAGAAATTCTAATTAATCTTCTCCTTGCCAAGTCCTTTTATTTCAATTATATAACATCTCTTGTTGCTGCTCATTACTTTAATTTTCCAATTATTTATTTTTCTCAGTCTCAATTATAAAATTTCTCAGAAAATTCCTGATCAATAATTTACACCTCTGTGTCAACTCTTTGGGAAATGACCTAGGAATTCTACTCCCAGTTATTATTCTTAATTGTGACATCTTTTAAATTGATAGTAGAAATTCTGTCGGTTAGGAGCTGTACTTGCAACGCTGTTTTTATAAGAATTTCTTAACCGACATTTTTTCACCTGTCAGGCAGCAGCATGGGCGTTGAACGCCCAAGCAAGGGAAGTCATCCACTCACTGATAACAACCTTCCTAAGCAAGCTAGTAACCCTCATTCCAGCATACAAGGCATTCGGCCTCCATCAACCAAGGTTGATGATTATAAGGCTAACATGCCATTTCGTTAGAAACTCTGTCAAGAGGAAAGGGATAAATAGTTTGCCCGCTTTGCGGAGTATCTCAGAATATTAGAGATAAAGATCCCTTTTGCAGAAGCTCTTGAATAGATACCATCTTATGCTAAGTTCATGAAGGACATCTTGAGTCATAAGAAGGATTGGAGGGAAGTATAGATAGTAGCTCTTACTAAGGAGTGCAATGTAGTGATTCAAAGGAACCTTTCTCAGAAACTACAGAGACACTTTAACATTCTTCTCAAAGATACAGAAGTGAATCCTAGAGAAGAGTGTCTAGCCCTCATAGAAAGCCTGATTCTCTCTGGGAAGGAGACCTTAAAAGAATATGAGACAGTAGACTTCACCAAGGAGGCTGAACCTTAGGAGCATGCTACTGAGGAACTTAAGGCAATCAAGAACCAGGAGGATCCTGTGAATACCATTGAGCACGACCCTACAGAAGAGAAGGAACCTCAAGTTGATTCTTCTCAGGGCATGCCAGAGGAGCCTGTGATGATCACAGAGCTCGCCCATGGAGAGGTGAAAGAACCTCAAGAGCCACATTTCCTAGGCATGCAGAAAGAACTGGCAGATGAGCAGTTAGCCCATCTCCCAGTAGCCCTTAAGGAGCTACAAGTCAATATCTCTATTGCAGAGGTATTGGGAAAAAGGACTCCCTATACGGCCTATCTAAAAGACATTCTTTTTGAAAAGAAGGACCTAAGGGGAGATTAAATAGAGATACTTACTGAGAAGTACAGTATCCTAATTCAGCATGAGCTACCAAGGAAGATGTCAGATCCATGGAGCTTTCAGCTCCTACGGACTACTGGAAAGATCATTTTTGACAAAGCCCTGTATGATCTTGGCTTAAGTTTAAATCTGATAGCTTCCACTAAGGTAGAGGCCGAACCTTGAGAAACTGGGAAAGCATTGAACACCAGTGAGGAAGCCTTCACTGGGTGTTCAACGCCCATCCTGGCAGCAGAGCTGGCGTTGAACGCCAGTTAGGGAGCACTAGCTAGGCGTTCAACGCCCAAACACCCAGAACTCTAGCGCTGAACGCCAGTGAGGAACCCCTCACTGGGCGTTCAATGCCCAAACAGGCAGGCAGTCTGGCGCTGAACACCAGTGAAGAATCCCTCACTGGGCGTTCAACGCCCAACCAAACAGGGAACCTGGCGTTAAAGGCCAGCAAGGATACCCTTGTTGGATGTTCAACGCCCAAAATGATAGAGGGACTGGCGTTTAACGCCAGTAAGGGTGCACAGCATGGGCGTTTGACGCCCAATAAGCTATCAGAGCTGGCGTTGAACACCAGTGAAAGCACACCCTTTGAGTCCTTAAAACCCACTTAAGAACCCTTTATCCCATAACCAAAGGAAACTATAAAGACCATTGAGGTTCCTTTGAATGCATTCCTGCAGTACATGAGTTCTAATGAACACTCATCCTCTGATGAGGATAATGACACTAGGGTAGAGCAAGTTGTTTGGTACCTAGGAGCTCTCATGAAGCTAAATGTCCAGCTATTTGGTACAAAGCCTATGGAAGAAGAACATCCATTGCTTTCCAAAAAACTCAGTACTTTGGTTCAGAAGGAGCTACCCCAGAAGCTTCTATATCCTGGACGCTTTCTCATTCCTTGCACCATAGGCACCATGACCTTTGAGAAGGCTCTGTGTGACCCAGGGTCAAGTATAGTAATGGAGAAGCTGGAAATCCAAGAGGGAAGAAGGATTACCTTGCATAAGGACTTGATGATATTCAAGGTTCTTTACCTTCCATTGCCCCTTGACAAAAGAGGCACTTGCATAAAGGATTCAGCATCCAAGCCTCCTCCCTTAGATGGAACTCATTCAATCCCTCCTAAGACCAAATATAAGTTTGGTGTTGGATGTACACTATCCACAAAGGAGGAAGGCCCCAAAAGGAAGATACCTAGGGGTTGGAAAAGCAAGAATATCGCTGCTAAGGGCTTTTCACCATGGAAGATGGTGGTATTCACTTATCTCATCATGGTATTCACCATAGAAGAGGGAAGTGACAAAAAGGGACACCAGCATACTGCTGCAAGCCCAACCCTACCTCAGGCAGCGAACAACATCCTATCTCTTGAGCATATTACACTATTCCATAAGAGCACAGGAAAGAAGCTCCTAGTAAGGAGTAGAGATTTATTCCTCTATGACTATCTTCCTCCTAGAAAGGTGTTGTCCATCAAACTAATGACATTAAAGAAGTGCTTGTTGAAAAGTAACCCAACCTTAATTATTTATTTCATTTTATTTTGTTTTGTTTTTCTTTTAGGGTCATGATCATAAGCAGCAATCAGAATAGAGACAGAATTCACAGCAGTGCAAACAGAACACTCTGGATGTAGTGTTAAAGTTGAACGCCAGCTAGGCTATACCTAGTGGGTGTTCAACGCCACTCATGGGCAGCACTGTTGGCATTGAACGCCAACCAGGGAGCAATCCCTGGGCGTTCAAATGCCAGTGCAAGAGAGCAGAGAATCTGGAATTCCCTAACCTCTCAAGACCAGTGGGTTCCACAGAAGCTCCACCTACTCCACCTTCTTCTACCCTATTCTTCCCTACTGTTCATATTTGCTCGAGGACGAGCAAAACTCTTAAGTTTGGTGTTGCAAAAGCTTTGCTTTTTGACTTTTACCACTCCTAAGTATGGCACCAAAGATTGGTGAAACCTCAAGGAAAAGAAATGGAAAGGCATTTTGATGTGCGGAAAACGATCCGACACAAAACTCACCGGCAAGTGCACCGGGTCGCATCAAGTAATAATAACTCACGGGAGTGAGGTCGATCCCACAGGGATTGAAGGATTTAGCAATTTTAGTTTAGTGGTTGATTTAGTCAAGCGAATCAAGATTTGGTTGAGTGATTTGTGATTTGCAGAATTTAGATTGCATGGAAAGTAAAGGGAATGGGTAAATTGCATTGAATTTAAAGAGAACTGAAATTTAAAGTGCTGAATCTTAAAGAACAAGAAATTAAATGGCAGAAACTTAGAACGCAAGAAATGTAAATTGTAGAATCTTAAAGTGCAAGAAATGTAAATGGCTTGAATTGTAAAGGAAATTGGGAATTGGATTTGCAGAAATTAAACAAGGAAAAGTAAAATTGCAACAAGCAGAGAAGTAAAGGATGACTTGAATTGAATCGGATCTTAAAACAGAAATGTAAATGAGCTTGAAAGCAGTAAACAGAGAATTGAAAATGGGAAATCCGGATCTCAGGACCCAAGAGACTAGATAACCAAGTCTAGATCTCAATGCCTTCCTAGATCCAACAAGAACAATTGCAAAGGAAATGTAAATTGCAGAGAAAGTAGATGAAGAAGCAATAAACAGAAATTTAAATTCAATTGTGCAGTAAAGAAACAAAGAGGTCTCAGGATGAGATTGAAACAGAATTCCTTCAATTCTCCCACCCAAGATCCGAGACAATTGTAATTGAAATTGAAAGCAAGAAAACTAAGAGGAAGGGAATTCAATTCTCCTTCCCCGAGACTTAGAAATTAAAATTCACTCCACACCAAAAGATCTCTGAAAACTCTCTATGAAAACTAAAAGGAAAGCTCTCTTAAAAACTTAAATCCTATGCTATTTATACACTTTCTTCAAATGGTCTTCAAGCCTTCAATTGGGCCTTTGCTCTTGATGGGATTGGGTTGATAGAGGCCTTGGTTGATTGCTCTTGGAGTTTGGAGAAGAACCGAAGTGAACTGGGTTTGGAATCATGTAAGCTTGAGTAAAAGTTTGAGTAAAAGTTTGAGTCAAACTTTTACTCAAACTTTTCATATTAGCCACCCCATTTTGCTACTACCAACGTTTGAGCTAAAGTTTGGGGTCAAACTTTTGCTCAAACGTTGGCCTCCCCTTGCACACTCATGGCGCCAACGTTTGCCAAAAATTTTGAGGCAAACGTTGGCGCAAGCTTTTGCTCTCCAGGGTGTGTTGTTCATGGCACCAACGTTTGCCAAAAAGTTTGAGGCAAACGTTGGCGCAAACTTTTGCTCTCCAGGGTGTTGATTTGTGATGCCAAAAGTTTGCCAAAAAGTTTGAGGCAAACTTTTGCTCAAGCTTTTTGCTCCCTGGTTCATTTTCACTTATTCCAAAAGTTTGAGCTAAAGTTTGAGGCAAACTTTTGCTCAAACTTTTTGTCCTCTCTTCCTCCTAGCCATTCCTTCTTGCTTCAACCTTTCTCCAAGCTTTCTTCACCTATCATTAATAAACCAAACATATCAAAGCTATGCTCAAAATTATGAGATATTCATTCTTTCATAATATGTGACAATTATAGCATAAAACCTCATAAAATTGCATTAATTCATCCATGGTTGATTAAATCAAAGGAAGCATGAAAATCTACCCAATTGGCTTGCTTATGGCTCAAGAAAGTGCATAATTCAATTGAAAACAAAAAAAAAAAGGCTAGTGAAACTAGGCTAAGATGACTTGTCATCACATTTGCCCCCATAAGAAGAGAATGGAGCAAACTAGAAAGCATGCACATGAACCTGTGCAGCAGCCTTAATAAAGACAAAGGAGTGACATTGAAGAGATCAAGCACTACATGGGATCCTCAAGGAGGAGCACTAGCCACCATCATTCAGGTGGATTCGTTCTCTTTTACTCTTTTCCTGTTATTTTTCTGTCTATTTATTTATCTGTTCTCTTGTTCTTGTTGCATGATCATTTGCATTTGATGTCTTAAAAGTTGTAAAATGTTCCAATATATCTCTCAACTTGCTTAAATGAAAATTTTATTTGAAAATAATTGATAGATACATGAATTTCAAGTTTAAAATAGGAATAGTTTAATTATGTTGATGTGGTGGCATTGCTTTTGTTTTCTGAATGTATGATTAAACAGTGCATATTTGAAGTTGGAATTTTAGAATGATTGGCTCTTGAAAGAATAAAGAAAAAGGAAAAATATTATTAATAATCTGAAAAATCTAAAAATTGATTCTTGAAGCAAGAAAAAGCAGTAAAAAAAAAGAAAAAGAAAAAGCATGTTGCAAAAGAAAAAAAATTATTATGCACGCGAAAAGAAATAAAAAAATAGCAAAAAGAAAAAGAAAAAAATAATAAAAAGCAGAAAAATCCATTACTACCCAAAAATGCAAGAAAAGGAGGGCAGATTAAAAAAACAGGTAACCCTTTAAACCAAAAGGCAAGGGTAAAAGGACCTAAGGTTTGGGCATTAATGGTTAGGAGGGCCCAAAGGAATAAAATCCTAGCCTAAGCGGCTAAACCAAGCTGTCCCTAACCATGTGCTTGTGGTATGAAGTTGTCAAGTGAAAAGCTTGAGACTGAGCGGTTAAAGTCGTGGTCCAAAGCAAAAGGAGTATGCTTAAGAACTCTGGACACCTCTATCTGGGCACTCTAGCAAAGCTGAGTCACAATCTGAAAAAGTTCACCCAGTTAAAGTGTCTGTGGCATTATTGTATCTGGTGATAATACTGGAAAATAAGGTGCTTAGGTCATGGCCAAGACTCATAAAGCTGTGTTCAAGAATCAAAATAAGCTTATGTAGGCGAGTGATGAGCGGATAATTTATACGCTTTTTGGCATTGTTTTTACATAGTTTTTAGTATGTTTTAGATACTTTTTATTATATTTTTATTATTATTTACGCAAAAATCACATTTTTGGACTTTACTATGAGTTTGTGTGTTTTTCTATAATTTCAGGTATTTTCTGGCTGAAATTGAGGGACCTGAGCAAAAGTTTGATTCAGAGGCTGAGAAAGGACTGCAGATGCTGTTGGATTCTGACCCTCTTGCACTTGGAAAGGATTTTCTGGGGCTATAGAAGCCCAATTGGTGCGCTCTCAATAACGTTGGAAAGTAGATCTCTTGGGCTTTCCAGAAATATATAATAGTTTATACTTTTCCCGAGATTTGATGGCCCAAACTGGGGTTTAAAAGCCCACCAGAGACCCATTTCTGGCGTAAAACGCCAGAACTGGAGTTAAACGCCCAAACTAGCATCCAAGCTAGCGTTTAACTCCAGAAAAGGCCTATGCACATATAAAGCTCAATGCTCAGCCTAAGCACACACCAAGTAGGCCCCGGAAGTGTATTTCTGCACTCATCTAGACCTTTTTTTCTTATGTATTTTCTACGGTGGAGTCTCTACACCTCATAGATTAAGGTGCGGAGCTCTGCTGTTCTTCATGAAGTAATGCAAGTACATTGTTTCTCTTTCAATTCATGCTTACTTCTTCTCCAAGATATACTCTCGTACTTAATTCAGTTAAGTCAGAATGAAGGGGTGGCCCGTGACAATCACCCACTATCTCCGTTACTCGCTTAGCCAAGATCTGCGTGCCTGACAACCACAAGCGGTCTACATGATGTTCAACGTAGTCATTGGACGACAGCCGGAGTATAATCTCTTGGTTCTCTGATCCACGGATTTGACTTGCCACTCCTGACAACAGAGCATTCGAATCCGTGAGATTAGAACCTTCGTGGTAGAGGCTAGAACAAATTGGCAGCATTCCTGAGATCCGGACTAAACCTTGTCTACGGTATTCTGAGTAGGATCTGGGACAGAATGACTGTGACGAGCTTCAAACTCACGAATGTTGGCCGCAATGACAGTGTGCAAAAGGATACATAGATCCTTGATGACAAGTCATCTTAGCCTAGTTTCACTAGTCTTTTTCTTTTGTTTTCAATTGTTTTTATGCACTTTCTTGAGCCATAAGTAAGCCAATTGGGTAGAATTTCATAATTCCTTTGATTCAATCAACCATGGATGAATTAATGCAATTTCATGAGATTTTGTGCTATAATTGTCATATATTATGAAAGAATAACAAACTCATGATTTTGAGCATAGCTTTGATGTGTTTGGTTGATTGATGATAGGTGAAAAGAGCTTTGAAGAAGTTTGAAGAAAGAAGAAAGGGCAAGGAGCAAGAGAGAACAAAAAGCTTGAGCAAAAGCTTGCCTCAAACATTAGCTCAAGCTTTTGGAAGAGTGAATTCACATTGGATGGAGCAAAAGCTTGCGCCAACGTTTGCCTCAAGCTTTTTGGCAAACGTTGGCACCACACACCAACACCCTGGAGGAGAAAAGCTTGCGCCAACGTTTGCCTCAAACTTTTTGGCAAACGTTGGTGCCACACCAACATACCCAGGGGAGAAAAAGCTTGCGCCAACGTTTGCCTCAAGCTTTTTGGCAAACGTTGGCGCCACCATCAACACACCCAGGAGAGCAAAAGTTTGCGCGAACGTTTGCCTCAAGCTTTTTGGCAAACGTTGGTGCCACAAGGCATACAAGAAGGCTCAACATTTGGCTCAAAGTTTGACCTCAAACTTTAGCCCAAACGTTGATAGCAGCAAAAGGGGGGCAGCTGATATGAAAAGCTTGAGCCAAAGTTTGCCTCAAACTTTGACTCAAGCTTTTATGATTCATGGCCCGGTTCACAATGGGTTTCTCTCCAACTCCAAGAGCAATCAACAGAGGCTTTTATCAACCCAATTCCATCAAGAGCAAAGGCCCAATTCAAGGCTTGAAGACCATTTGAAGAAAGTGTATAAATAGCTTAGGATTTAAGTTTTCGGAGAGCTTCCTTGGAGAATTTTTTACATACTTACAGTAGAGAGCTCACCTTTACATTTTGGAATTGTTGCTTTAGAATTCTAAAGAATTGGGAAGAAGAATTGATCTCTCTTCTTCCTTGTTCTTGCTTAGCACTCTTTACTTTTCTTGCTTTGGATCTTGGGTGAAGAATTGAAGAACTTCTGTTTCAATCTCACCTTGGGATCTTGTTAAATTTTCTGCATAAGTGAATTTCAATTTCTGTTCATTGCCTCTTCTTCTACTCATTCTGCAATTTACTTTTCTTTATTTCTTGCAATTGAATTCTACATTTGGATCTAGGAAGGCATTGAGATCTAGACTCGGTTATCTAGTCTCCTGGGTCCTGAGATCTGGAGTTTTCATTTTAAATTCTCTGTTTAATGTTTTTCAAGTTTATTTACATTTCCGTTTTAGATCCGGTTCAATTCAATTCTTCTTCTACTTTTCAGTTTAGTGCAATTTACTTTTCCTTGTTTAAATTCTGCAAACCCACTTCCCAATTCCCTTTATAATTCAAGTAATTTACATTTCTTGCACTTTAAGATTCAGCCATTTACATTTCTTGCAATCTAAGTTTCTGCAATTTACATTACTTGTTCTTTAAGATTCAGCTTATTTACTTTCTTTGCTCTTTAATTTTCTGCAATCTACCCCTCTCCCTTTACATTTCAAGCAATTTAGTTTCTGCAATCACAAATCACCCAACCAATACTTGATTCGCTTGACTAAATCAACCACTAAACTAAAATTGCTCAATCCTTCAATCCCTGTGGGATCGACCTCACTCACGTGAGTTATTATTACTTGATGCGACCCGGTGCACTTGCCGGTGAGATTTGTGTGTTTGGAATTTGTTTTCCAAAAATACACATCAATCCTATTCCGACACAAGTGAGAACCAACATATGATTAGTCGTGCGGTAGCTGTGCCTGGTATTTTTCATCCGAGACGAGAAATGCGATAGTTGATTAGCCGTGCAGAAACCATGCCTGTTATTTTTCATCCGAGAGGACAGATGGTAGCCATTGACAACGGTGATCCACCAACATACAGCGTGCCATGGAAGGGAGCACGCATGATTGGATGAAGACAATAGGAAAGCAGAGGTTCAGAAGCAACAAAGCATCTCCAAACACTTATCTGAAATTCCCACCAATGAATTACATAAGTATCTTTATTTCAATTACGTTTTATTTATCTTTCAATTATCAAAACCCATAACCAATTGAACCCGCCTGACTAAGATTTACAAGACGACCATAGCTTGCTTCAAGCCAGCAATCTCCATGGGATCGACCCTTACTCGCCTAAGGTATTACTTGGACGACCCAGTGCACTTGCTGGTTAGTTGTACCGGAGTTGTGAAAAGTGTGATCACAATTCTGTACACCATGTTTTTGGCGCCATTGCCGGGGATTGTTCGAGTTTGGACAACTGACGGTTCATCTTGTTGCTTAGATTAGGTAACCTTCTTTCTTGTTTCAACCTTTATTTTTCTTTTCAAAAAGTTTTTAAAAATATTTCAAAAAAAAATAAAAAAAAGTTTTCGAGAAAAATGTTCTTTAGAATTTTTAAGAATGAATTCCACCTTAGAACTCCATGATGATATGTTGAAGCTTGGCTGGCTATTAAGCCATGTCTAATCTTTTGGACTGAAGCTTCCACTTATCATTGCAGCTATTGGAGGATCCTTTGGATTCTCATTTATAATTTTGTGCTAAAGCTTGGCTGGCCCTTTGGCCATGTCTAATTCTTTTGGACCGAAGCTTTAGACTAACATTGCATGAATCCTGGAATTCTTATTAAAAATTTTTAATTTCTTTATGTTCTTTTCCCAAAATAATTTCGAAAAAAAATACAAAAAAAAATTTAATAAAATCATAAAAACCAAAAATTTTTTGTGTTTTTTGTTTGAGTCTTGTGTCAAATTTTAAGTTTGGTGTCAATTGTATGTTTTTAATTTTTGTTAAATTTTCAAAAATTCATCATGTGTTCTTTGTTAATCTTTTTATTTTCTTGTTTTGTGTTTTTTTGTTGTTTTTCATATGCATTTTCGAATTCATAGTGTCTAAACATTAAAAATTTCTAATTTTGGTGTCTTGCATGTCTTTCTTTTCTTAAAAATTTTCAAAAATATGTTCTTGATGTTCATCATGATCTTCAAAGTGTTCTTAGTGTTCATCTTGACATTCAAAGTGTTCTTGCATGCATTATTTGTTTTGATCTTAAATTTTTATGTTTTGTTTCATTTTGTTGTTTTTCTCTCTCCTCATTAAAAATTCAAAAGTAAAAAAAAATATCTTTTCCTTATTCTTCTCATAATTTTCGAAATTTTGAATTGACTTGGTCAAAAATTTTTAAAATTTAGTTGTCTTTTGTTAGTCAAGTCAAAATTTCAATTTAAAAACTTTATCTTTTCAAATCATTTTCAAAATCAATTCTTTTTCATTTTTTTATGATTTTCGAATTTCATTCTTAAAATTTTTCAAAATCTTTTTCATTTTTCTTTTAATGTTTTTGAAAATTTTAAAACTAATTTTTCAAAATCTTTTTCTTAATTTTATTTCATATTTTCGAAAATACTTGCTAACAATTAATGTTTTGATTCAAAAATTTCAAGTTTGTTACTTTCTTGTTAAGAAAGGCTAGATCTTTAAATTCTAGAATCATATCTTTTAGTTTCTTGTTAGTCAAGTCATAAACTTTAATTTTAAAAATTAAATCTTTTTAATTTCCTTTTCAATTCTTTTTCAAAATAAATTTCAATCATATCTTTTTAAAATTTTAATTTAAAAATTTTTTTCTAACTTCTTATCTTTTCAAAATGTATTTTCAAATCTTTTTCAACTAACTACTTGCCTTGTTTGTTTTAATTTTAAAAAGTTTACTATTTCTTATCTTTTTCAAAACCACCTAACTACTTTTCTACTAATTTTCAAAAATCACTAACCACTTTTCAAATTTTTTTAATTAACTAATTGTTTTAAATTCTAATTTTATTTCTTTGAATATTTTTGAAACTAACTTAATTAATTAATTAAAAATAAAAAAATTTTTCTTTTCCCTCTTCTTAAAATTTGAATACTCTCTCTCTTATCTCTTTCTATTTATTTATTTAATTACTAACACTTCTCTTCTACTCATAATTCGAACCCCTCTCTCTTCTCTCTGTTCGAATTATTCATCTTCTCTTTCTACCTCATTCTTCTATTCTTCTATTCTCCTACTCACATAAAGGAATCTCTACACTGTGACATAGAGGATTCCTCTTCTTTTCTATTTTTTTCTTTTTTATATGAGCAGGAACAGGGATAAAGAAATTCTTGTTGAAACTGATCCTGAACATGAAAGGACTCTGAAGAGGAAGCTAAGAGAAGCTAAAGCACAACACTCTGGAGAGGACCTAACAGAAAATTTTGAAAAAGAAGCAGACATGGCAGCCG
Organism: Arachis hypogaea; assembly: GCF_003086295.3. Classification (NCBI taxonomy): domain Eukaryota; kingdom Viridiplantae; phylum Streptophyta; class Magnoliopsida; order Fabales; family Fabaceae; genus Arachis; species Arachis hypogaea. The sequence goes on from NC_092051.1 coordinate 58,667,801, forward strand.
AACCCAACAACAATGCTAGAGATGCAAGGAAGATGCTTGGTGACTTTACTGCACCAACTTCCAACTTCTATGGAAGAAGCATCTCAATTCCTGCAATTGGAGCAAACAACTTTGAGCTTAAGCCTTAATTAGTTTCTCTAATGTAGCAGAATTGCAAGTTTCATGGACTTCTATTGGAAGATCCTCATCAGTTCTTAGCTGAATTCTTGCAAATCTGTGGCACTGTTAAGACCAATGGGGTTGATCCCGAGATCTACAGACTTATGCTTTTCCCATTTGCTGTAAGAGACAGAGCTAGGATATGGTTGGACTCACCACCTAGAGAAAGCCTGAACTCTTGGGAAAAGTTGGTTAATGCTTTCTTGGCCAAGTTTTTTCCACCTCAAAAGATAAGCAAGCTTAGAGTGGAAGTCCAAACCTTCAGACAGAAGGAAGGTGAATCCCTCTATGAAGCTTGGGAGAGATACAAGCAATTGATCAGAATGTGTCCTTCTGACATGCTTTCAGAATGGAGTATCTTATGTATATTCTATGATGGTCTGTCTGAATTGTCTAAGATGTCATTGGACCACTCTGCTGGTAGATCTCTTCATTTGAAGAAAACACCTGCAGAAGCCCAGGAACTCATTGAAATGGTTGCAAATAACCAGTTCATGTACACTTCTGAAAGAAATCCTGTGAAGAATGGGATGACTCAGAAGAAAGGAGTTCTTGAGATTGATACTCTGAATGCCATTTTGGCTTAAAATAAAATATTGACTCAGCAGGTCAATCTAATTTCTCAAAATCTAACTGCAATGCAAGCTGCACCTGGCAGTACTAAAGAAGCTTCCTTTGAAGGAGGTGATTATGACCCTGAGAATCCTACAATGGAAGAGGTGGATTACATGGGAGAATCCTATGGAAACACCTATAATCCTTCATGGAGAAATCATCTAAATTTCTCATTGAAGGATCAGCAGAAGCCTCAACAAAGCTTCAATAATAATTATGATGGATGAAATAGGTTTGGCAATAGCAAACCTTTTCCATCATCTTCTCAGCAATAGACAAAGAATTCTAAGAAGAGTATCTCTGACTTAGCAACCATAGTCTCTGATCTATCTAAGACCACTCTCAATTTCATGACTGAAACAAGGTCCTCCATAAAAAATTTGGAGGCACAAGTGGGTCAGCTGAGTAAAAGAGTTACTGAAACTCCTCCTAGTACTCTCCCAAGCAATACATAAGAGAATCCAAAGTGAGAGTGCAAGGCCATCAATATATCCAAAGTGGCCAAACCTATAGAGGAGGAGGAGGCAGTGATTTCTAGTAAGGAAGACCTTGCTAGACGTCCACTGACCAATAAGGAGTTCCCTATTGAGGAACCAAAGGAATCTGAGGCTCCTATAGAGACCATAGAGATTCCACTGAACTAACTGTTGCCATTCATGAGCCCTGATGAGTATTCTTCCTCTGAAGAGGATGAAGATATTGTTGAAGAGCAAGTTGCTCGATATCTAGGAGCAATCATGAAGCTGAATGCCAAGTTATTTGGTAATGAGACTTGGGAGGATGAACCTCCATTGCTCATCAATGAACTGAATGCCTTGGTTCAATAGAAATTACCTCAGAAGAAACCAGATCCCGAAAGGTTCTTAATACCTTGTACCATAAGCACCATGACCTTTGAGAAGGTGGTGCGGAATTTAAAGTCCACAAACTAACCGGCAAGTGCACTGGGTCGTACCAAGTAATACCTTACGTGAGTAAGGGTCGATCCCATGAGGATTGATGGATTAAGCAATAATAGTATTTGATAGTCTTAGTTAGACAAACAGAAAAGAGCAATTGAGAGTTCAAAAGCATTAAACAATAAAGAAGAGTTTGAAGACATGCAGGTGAATAAGTTGGGAGTAAAATATTGAGAAGACAGTTAAGGTTTTAGAGTTATCTATTTTTCTGGATTAACTTTTCTTACTAACTATTTTAATCATGTAGGATTTAATTTATGGCAAACTATATGTGACTAGACCTTAATTCCTTAGACCTTCCTAGTCTCCTCTAAAATTCATTAGCTGCTAATTCCTTAGTCAATTAATTCCAATTAGAAGGTGATGATCAAATTCCAGTTTATATGCCACAAAAACTCTAATTACCCAAAAATAAAAGGATTACATGCCACGTATCCGATTAAATCCAGATAATTAAAATTTAGAAGAATATGTTTTCAGGCTGTTGTTCAAGTAAATAGCTTTTCCAAGTTTTACAAAAACGCATTTAGAAAAAGGATCATACTTCCGTTCCACCCAAATTCATAAGATGAAGAGCGAGAAAAATTCTTAAATTATAAATCCATGCATAAATTAAAATAGAAAAAGCAATAAAATTAATCCATCTTAATAATGGAGGATTAGTTGCTCATAGTTCAGAGTAGAAAATAAGGATTCTAATAAAATGTATTTTGGTAGTCTGGGATTGAATAATGTTGAGGTGGTATACCCCTATTTATCTCTAATCCTAATTAATTTAAAAACCAATCTTTAAAACTAACATAATATCTTTTTCTATTTTTAAAATTTGAATTTAAATTAGAATTAATTATAACAATCAGCAGATCTTCAATTGATGGATGGGGACCACTTAGCTTCACTAGGATCCATGCCTAACTTGGGCTTGGAAGCATGAATTGGAGTTTAGTTGAGTGAAGCTGCACCTAACTTGGGCTTTAGTGCACCTAACTTGAAGTGGGAAGGACCAATCTCACGTATAGTTGTTGTGTCTTGTGCCTAACTTGAGAATTTCTCAAGTTAGGCGCAGCCTTGGCAGCGAGTTCGGAGAAGAAGTATGGACTATTATATATTATTGGAAAGCTCTGAAAGTTAGCTTTCCAACGCCACTGGAATCGCGTCCATTGAACCTTTGTAGCTCGAGTTATTTAGGTTTGAGTGCAGAGAGGTCAGGGTTGACAACATCATTCGCCTTCATCTCTTCTTCTGTAGAAACTCCATCAAATCCAGCTGAATGCTACCTAAAATAAACAGAATTGCACAAGACTCAAAGTAGCATCCATATTGGCTAAAAGATAATTAATTCTTTATTAAACTCAATAATTTAGATGCAAATTCACTAGGAAAAGATAGGAAAGATGCTCACGCATCACAACACCAAACTTGAACTGTTGCTTGTCCTTGAGCAACCAGAACTAATATAAGCTTAGGATGTGAATTTTCATGAGAATGAGAGTTCAATTAAGCTCATGTCTCTTCTTATAGTGTGGTTTACAACTGCAATCCTGAATAGTTTTGGCATCTCACTTTATCCTTTGAAGTTCAGAATGATTGGCATCCATAGGAACTCAGAATTCAGATAGTGTTATTGATTCTCCTAGTTCAGTATGTTGATTCTTGAACACAGCTACTTTATGAGTCTTGGCTATGACCCTAAGGATTTTTTTTTCCAGTATTATCACTGGATACATAAATGCCACAGACACAGAGCTGTGTGAACCTTTTCAGATTGTGACTCAGCTTTGCTAGAGTCCCCAGTTAGAGGTGTCCAGAGCTCTTAAGCACACTCTTTTTGCTTTAGACCAGTTGTTGTAATTGTTCTGTTGGAAGTCGCCCTGAGAATTATTGTTGAAGTTTTGAGGTCTCTGAGGTTGGTCCCTCCATCCAAAAGTTGGGTGATTCCTCCACCCCTGATTGTATGTCTTAGAATATGGATCATTATTGGGATTTCTAGGACCACTCCCCATGTAATTGACCTGTTCAGAAGAAGGTTGAGCATAATCATAATTATCATTTTGCATAAAGTTACCTGCCATGTCATAGGAGGTCTCTTGGGGTGGATTTTGAGTGTTGATAGCTGAGACTTACATGCTACCCATCTGTTGAGTAAGTAGATTTATCTGCTGGGACATAAGCTTGTTCTAAGCAAGAAGAGCATTAACAGCTTCCACTTCCAGCATGCCTCTCTTCTGAGAGGTCTCAGAGTTCACAGGATTCCTGTTAGATGAGTATAAATATTGGTTGCTTGCAACCAATTCAATCAGCTCAATAGTCTCCTCTGGTGTCTTCTTCTTGTGCAGTGAACTGCTTGCAGAAGTATCTAAGCTCATCTTGGACATCTCGCCCAAGCCTTCATAGAAGATATCTAGTTGCATTGGGTCCATTTGGAGAACATGTCCGGAGGGCATTGCCTAGTCAGTAGCTTGTATCTCTCCCAGGCTTCATAAAGGGTTTCACCCTCCTTCTGTCTGAAGGTTTGAACCTCCAACCTAAGCTTAGTCAGCTTCTTTGGTGGGAAAAATTTAGTGAAAAACTCTGTAACAACCTTTTCCTAAGTATTCAGACTCTCCTTTGGTTGGGAATCTAGCCATAGCTTTGCTTTATCCCTCAGAGCAAACGGGAAGAGCATGAGTCTATACACCTCTGGGTTCACTCCATTTGTCTTCACAGTATCACATATCTACAGAAAATCAGATATGAACTGATTTGGATCTTCATGAGGAAGTCCATGATACTGGCAATTTTGTTGCACCAAGGTGACCAATTGTGGCTTCAACTCAAAGTTGTTTGCAGCTATAGGAGGCATCACAATACTTTTTCCATAAAGATCCACAGTAGAGGCAAAATAAGAGCCAAGCACTCCCTTTATTGCTCATCCCCATTCGGATTTGCCACATTGGCATTAGCATTATTATTAGGATCCATAGTGGATTCTGTAGCCTTGTAAAGTCTTGCTTGTTGTAAACGTCGCCTGAAAGTTCTTTCAGGTTCAGGATCAAAGTCTAAGAGAAGTTCTTTGTCTCTGTCCCTGCGCATAAACAAACAGAAGACAAGAAAAGATGGGACTCTCTACATCAGCGTACAGAGAAGTCCCTGTGAGGTAACTTGTGTAAAATAATAAAATAAAAATACTAAATAAAAAAATTTCAAAAATAATAACTGAAATTAAAAAAAAAATTTGAAAATTTAAAAAGAAAAATAAACAGGAAAATTAAAATAAAATCCATTGGGTAACGCCAAACTTAATTTCAGAAATTAAAAAAAATTTTAGTGCTATTTTATTTTTTTATTTTTTTATTATTATTTTTTTTAAAGATAAAAATAAAATAAAACTAATAGAATATAAAAAGTAAAAAAAATAACAAAAAAGAAACAAAGTAAAACGAAGAAGAAAAAAATGAAAAGAGAAATAAAATAAAAAAAATCGACGAGATTTAAATAAAAAAATTTAAACGGAAGTAAAAAAAATAATAATAAATAAATAAATAAAACGGGGGCAGGGATGGGAAACCAAAACGAAACAGCAGAGGAGGGGGTACATGTGAAAGAATGAAAGGAAGAATAAAAGAAAAATAATTACGGGAATAAAAATAAACAAATAAATAAACAAAAATTAATAATACTAAAATAAAATTAATTAAAAGAAAAATTATCTAATCTAAGAAATCAAACAACGAGTAGTTGTCAATCACAATCAATCCCCGGCAACGGTGCCAAAAACTTGATGCGGAATTTAAAGTCCACAAACTAACCGGCAAGTGCACCGGGTCGTACCAAGTAATACCTTACGTGAGTAAGGGTCGATCCCACGAGGATTGATGGATTAAGCAACAATAGTATTTGATAGGCATAGTTAGACAAACAAAAAAGAGTAATTGAGAGTTCAAAAGCATTAAACAATAAAGAAGAGTTTGAAGACAGGCAGGTGAATAAGTTGGGAGTAAAAGATTGAGAAGACAGTTAAGGTTTTAGAGTTATCTATTTTTCCGGATTAACTTTTTTTTACTAACTATTTTAATCATGTAGGATTTAAATTATGGCAAACTATATGTGACTAGACTCTAATTCCTTAGACCTTCCTAGTCTCCTCTAAAATTCATTAGCTGCTAATTCCTTAGTCAATTAATTCCAATTAGAAGGTGATGATCAAATTCCAGTTTATATGCCACAAAAAATCTATACCCAAAAATAAAAGGATTATATGTCACGTATCCTGTTAAATCCAGATAATTAAAATTTAGGAGAATATGTTTTCAAGCTGTTGTTCAAGTAAAGAGCTTTTCCAAGTTTTACAAGAACGCATTTAGAAAAAAGGTCATACTTCCGTTCCACCCAAATTCATAAGATGAAGAGCGAGAACACTTCTTAAATTATAAATCCATGCATAAATTAAAATAGAAAAAGCAATAAAATTAATCCATAGAAATAGATAGAGCTCCTAACCTTAACAATGGAGGATTAGTTGCTCATGGTTCAGAGTAGAAAATAAGGATTCTAATAAAATGTATTTTGGTAGTCTGGGATTGAATAATGTTGAGGTGGTATCCCCCTATTTATATCTAATCCTAATTAATTTAAAAACCTATCTTAAAAACTAACATAATATCTTTTTCTATTTTTAAAATTTGAATTTAAATTAGAATTAATTATAACAATCAGCAGATCTTCAATTGATGGATGGGGACCACTTGGCTTCACTAGGATCCATGCCTAACTTGGGCTTGGCAGCATGAATTGGAGTTTAGTTGAGTGAAGCTATGCCTAACTTGGGCTTTAGTGCGCCTAACTTGAAGTGGGTAGGACCAATCTCGCGTATTGTTGTTGTGTCTTGCGCCTAACTTGAGAAATATCAAGTTAGGCGCAGCCTTGGCAGCAAGTTCGGAGAAGCAGTATAAACTATTATATATCGTTGGAAAGATCTGGAAGTTAGCTTTCCAACGCCGCTAGAATCACATCCATTGGACCTCTGTAGCTCGAGTTATTCAGGTTTGAGTGTAGAGAGGTCAGGGTTGACAGCATCATTTGCCTTCATCTCTTCTTCTGCAGAAACTCCATCAAATCCAGCTGAACGCTACCTAAAATAAACAGAATTGCACAAGACTCAAAGTAGCATCCATATTGGCTAAAAGATAATTAATTCTTTATTAAACTCAACAATTTAGATGCAAATTCACTAGGAAAATATAGGAAAGATGTTCACGCATCAGAAGGCTTTGTGTGACCTGGGGTCAGGTATAAACCTCATGCCACTCTCTGTAATGGAGAACCTGGGGATATTTGAGGTACAAGCTGCAAGAATCTCATTAGAGATGGCAGAAAAATCAATGAAACAGGCTTATGGACTTGTAGAGGATGTCTTAGTGAAGGTTGAAGGCCTTTACATCCCTGCTGACTTCATAATCCTAGACACTGGGAAGGATGAGGATGAATCCATTATCCTTGGAAGACCCTTCCTAGCCACAGCAGGAGCTGTGATTGATATGGAAAGAGGAGAGTTAGTCCTTCAATTAAATGAGGACTACCTTGTATTTAAGGCTCAAGGATCTTCCTCTGTAACCATGGAGAGGAAGCATAAAAAGCTTCTCTCAATACAGAGTCAAGCAGAGCCCCCACATTCAAACTCTAAGTTTGGTGTTGGGAGGCCACCGTCATGCTCTGAGTGTCTGTGAAGCTCTATAAGAGCTCACTATCAAGCTATTGACATTAAAGAAGCACTTATTGGGAGGCAACCTAATCTTATTTATCTATGTTAATTACTTTTTCATTACATTTTCCATTGTTATTTAATGTTTTCTTTAGGTTGATGATCATGTGGAGTCATAAAAACAGCTACAGAATTAAAGCGGAATCAAAAATAGCATCAAAAATAGCACACCCTGGAGGACAGGCTTACTGGCATTTAAACGCCAGTAAGGATTGCAGAATGGGCATTTAACGCCCACGCAGGCAGCATTCTGGGTGTTAAACGCCAGAATGGGCAGCATTCTGGGCGTTTAATGCCAGTAATGGCAGCATTCTGGGCGTTCAGAAAAACGCCCAGTAAAGAAGCATTCCTAGCGTTTAACGCCAACCAGGGTATCTAACTGTGCGTTAAACGCCCAAAGAGGCAGTCAAGTGGGCCTTAAACGCCAAAATGGATAGCATTCTGGGCGTTTAACGCCAGGAAGACACAAGGGAGGTAATTTTGTTTCCAATTCCAATTTTTTCAATTTTTCATGTTTTAATTCATAATTTTTTGCATCAAACATATTTTAAACGTTCATCTTTCAATTTCTATTTTCAAATATTAATAATCTTTCTAATTCTTTTTAATTCTTTTTTTCAATTCCTTCCAAAACGATTTCAAAACTTACATATCTTTTCAAATTCTTTTCAACTCTTTTTCTTATATACAGTAATAAGTTTTCAAAATTAATTGCATCATTCTTCTTCTACTCCCTTCTATCTTATTTTGCTCGAGGATGAGCAAACCTTTTAAATTTGGTGAGGAAAAAAGCTCAGCTTTTTTAATGGCACCTAAGGCCGGAAAAACCTCTAGGAAGAGGAAAGGGAAGGCAGTTGCTTCCAACTCTAAGTCATGGGAGATTTAGAAATTCATCTAAAAAGCCCATCATTAGAAAGAGGATGAAGCAAACTAGAGGGCCCACTCATGAAAAATATTTTCTGAAAAAGAAAAAGAAGTACATGAATTTCGAATTCTATCTTGAAAATAGTTTAATTATTTTGATGTGGTGGTAATACTTTTTGTTTTCTGAATGAATGCTTGAACAATGCATATTTTTTATAGTGAAGTTTATGAATGTTAAAATTGTTGGCTCTTGAAAGAATAATGAAAAAAGAGAAATGTTATTGATAATCTAAAAAATCATAAAATTGATTCTTGAAGCAAGAAAAAGCAGTGAAAAACACAAAGCTTGCAAAAAAAAAAGAAGGACGAAAAATAAAGAAAAAGAAAGAAAAAACAAAGCAAGAAGAAAAAGCCAATAGATCTTTAAACCAAAAGGCAAGAGCAAAAAGCCAATAACCCTTTAAATGAAAAGGTTCACCCAATTATGTGTCTATGGCATTTATGTATCCGGTGGTAATACTGGAAAAAAAATGCTTAGGGTCACAGCCAAGACTCATAAAGTAGCTGTGTTCAAGAATCAACATACTAAACTAGGAGAATCAATAACACTATCTGAATTCTGAGTTCCTATGGATGCCAATCATTCTGAAATTCAAAGGATAAAGTGAGATGCCAAAACTGTTCAGAAGCAAAAAGCTACTTGTCCCGCTCATCTAATTCAAACTAAGCTTCATTAATATTTTGAAATTTATTTTATTTCTCTTCTTTTTATCCTATTTTGTTTTTAGTTGCTTGGGGACAAGCAACAATTTAAGTTTGGTGTTGTGATGAGCGGATAATTTATACGCTTTTTGGCATTGTTTTTATATAGTTTTTAGTATGTTTTAGTTACTTTTTATTAAATTTTTATTACTTTTTATGCAAAAATCACATTTCTGGACTTTACTATGAGTTTGTGTGTTTTTCTATAATTTCAGGTATTTTCTAGCTGAAATTGAGGGACCTGAGCAAAAGTCTGATTCAGAGGCTGAGAAAGGACTGCAGATGTTGTTGGATTATGACCCTCCTGAACTCGATGCGGATTTTCTGGAGCTACAGAAACTCTTGGGCTTTCCAGCAATATATAATAGTCCATACTTTGCCGGAGATTTGATGGCCCAAACTGGCGTTTAAACGCCCACCAGAGACCCTTTTCTGGCGTAAAACGCCAGAACTGGCACCAGAACTGGAGTTAAATGCCCAAACTAGCATCCAAGCTGGCGTTTAACTCCAAAAAAGGCGTATGCACGTGTAAAGCTCAATGCTCAGCCCAAGCACACACCAAGTAGGCCCCGAAAGTGGATTTCTGCACTCTCTACACTTAGTTACTCAAATTCTGTAATCCTTAGTAACTAGTTTAGTATAAATACTAGTCTTTCATATTGTATTGGCATATAGATCTTTTAGAACTTTTATCAGATCTTTAGACTATTATGTTACATTTGGGAGGCTGGCCATTCGGCCATGCCTAGACCTTTTTCTCTTATGTATTTTCTTCGGTGGAGTTTCTACACCTCATAGATTAAGGTGCGGAGCTCTGCTGTTCTTCATGAATTAATGCAAGTACTATTGTTTTTCTTTCAATTCACACTTACTTCTTCTCCAAGATATAATCTCGTACTTAATTCAGTTAAGTCAGAATGAAGGGGTGACCCATCATAATCACCCACTATCTTTGTTACTCGCTTAGCCAAGATCCGCGTGCCTGACAACCACAAGCGGTCTACATAATGTTCAACGTAGTCATTGGACGACACTCGGAGTATAATCTCTTGGGTCTCTGATCCACGGATTTGACTTGCCTCTCCTGACAACAGAGCATTCAAATCCATGAGATTAGAACCTTCGTGGCAGCATTCTTGAGATCCAGAAAGTCTAAACCTTGTCTGTGGTATTTTGAGTAGGATCTGGGATGGGATGACTGTGACGAGCTTCAAACTCACAAATGTTAGGCACAGTGACAGTGTGCAAAAGGATAGAGAGATCCTATTCCGACACAAGTGAGAACCGACAGATGATTAGCCATGCGGTAGCTGTGCCTGGTATTTTTTATCCGAGAGGATGGATGGTAGCTATTGACAACGGTGATCCACCAACATACAGCTTGCCATGGAAGGGAGCACGCATGATTGGATGAAGACAATAGGAAAGCAGAGGTTCAGAAGCAACAAAGCATCTCCAAACACTTATCTGAAATTTCCACCAATGAATTACATAAGTATCTTTATTTCAATTTACGTTTTATTTATCTTTCAATTATTAAAACCCATAACCAATTGAACCTACCTGACTAAGATTTATAGGATGACCATAGCTTGCTTCAAGCCGGCAATCTCCGTGGGATCGACCCTTACTCGCGTAAGGTATTACTTGGATGACCCAGTGCACTTGCTGGTTAGTTGTACCAGAGTTGTGAAAACTGTGATCACAATTCCGTGCACAAGCGAGTCAATGATATCATCTGGATTGTAAGTTCCTAAAGATGCCAAGCATTCTAAGTTTCAATGGATAGTGAGATGCCAACACTATTCAGAAGCAAAAAGCTACTAAGTTCCTCTTATCTAATTGTAACTATGCTTCATTGGAAACTTAGAAATTTATTGTATCTTAATTTTCTTTCTTATCCTACTATGTTTTTAGTTGTTTGGGGACAAGAAATGGTTTAAGTTTGGTGTTGTGATGAGCAGATATTTTATACGCTTTTTGGCATCACTTTAATATAGTTTTTAGTAGGTTTTGTTTAGTTTTTATTGAGTTTTTATAGGTTTTACTGTTAAATTCACATTTTTTGGATTATACTATGAGTTCTTATGTTTATGGAGCAGAAGTTTGATTCAGAGACAGAGAAAGCACTGTAGATGCTATCCGGATATGACCTACCTATATTCGGAAGAGCTTTTTTGGAGCTACAGAAATCTAAATGGAGCACTCACAACAGCTATGGAAAGATGACTTCCAGAGCTTTCCAATATTATATAATAGTCCATACTTTGCTTCGGATTAAAGGCCCAAAACTGGCGTCCAACGCTAGCTTCTTGCCCCCTTCCTTTCGTCCAGTGGCCAAAGAGCAGAGACCAATGTACAAACGCCCAAAGAGGATCCCCTAGCGGGCGTTCGACGCCCAAGAGGCCTCACAACACGTGGGTCTTATCAAAGCTCATCCCAAACACTCACCAAGTGGGCCCCAGAAGTGGATTTTAGCACTAAATAGACTGTTTTACCCTTACTAGCCATCTGTTTAGTATTTAAAGTGTATTTTACATAATCATTAGACATCACGCATACCATTCAGCCGTATTTTCATTTTACATTTTACTTTACTTCTGTATGAGTTTCTAAACCTCCTAGGTTGAGGGGAGGAACCCTGCTGAGTCCTATGAATTAATAAAAGTACTACTATTTCCCTTCGATCCGTGTTTGATTAATTCTAAGATGTATATTCGTACTTCATCGTGATGAATAGGATGATCTAACAAATTAGCTCTATTTATCACATTAAGAAGAACGTGCCTGAAAAACACCTGCGTCTACTTGGGTTCAGAGCGCGTCTTTCACCGGACAATGACGAACCAACAGCTTGGGTTCAGATGGCTAATGCACGACTTCGTTGGAGAATTCTCGAGACATCAGTTCAGCCAATTTTTGGGGAGATTAGGGTCTCTGTGGTAGAGGCTAGAACCCAAAGATGCATCATTCTCTGATCCGGAAGATCCGACCTTGTCTATGACGTTTTGAGTAGGATCATTAAGGAGAATGGGATGTACGAGCTTCACCCTTAATCAGAATGGATCCGCACTAAACCTGGTTTCGAATCTGGAGGAGTATTAGCAGCTGCTCAAACCAATGTCAATCACATACAGCTTGCCATTGAAGAAATCACTCACAAGCAAAGAGAACAGTAATACCAGAGTTAATTCAGAAAGACAAAGCAACTCCAATCCTCAACTATATTCCTATTACTGATTGCCCTTGTCTCAATCCAATATAATTTATTTACAAATACAAATTATGAATAGTTTCCTCTAATCCATCAACCTTCTGATTTGCATGACTAAAACCTGCAAGATAACCATAGCTTGCTTCAAACCACAATCCTCGTGGGATCGACCCTGACTCGCTCAGGTATTACTTGGACGACCCAGTGCAATTGTTAGTACAACAGTACAAAAGTGTGGGGATTCGTGGTACCAAACGCCAGAGGCAATCCTAGAGCTTCATATCCATCATGAGATTCAAGCTTAAACCATAAGTAAATTTAAAACATTAACTTTAAAACAACATTGAAAAAGGGGTAATCTAACTTAGGGAATTCTAAACTAACAATTCTCCATTGTCCCACAGCCTTCGCCTGCCTAACCACCACGTGATCCCATCGCCCCTGCCTTCTGAACCTCCTCAATCATAGTAAAATACACAGATAGATAACAATGCAAGTAAAGCAAAAGTATAGCATGTATATCAAGAAATTCAAGTAGCATTTAGTCATGTTATATAATTAGGCAAGCAGTTCAAGTTGGCAAAGCAAACAAACAGATAGAAGATGCACATGATGAATGCCTGTCCTATTGGCTGTGATATCACATTTTCGGTTCAACTGCCAACCCGACACATCTCCATGGAGATGTTGCCCTCCAGTATCATAATGGGAACCCCTGAGATATCGTTCCTGGAACACGGTCCAAGATATAGTGCCTGCACACTCTAGTGATCCGAAGGGATTTGAGCGGGATACTCTTGCCACGGACCTCACATCTCAACATAAGCGGGATAAACCTACCGTCCTTACGTCGCCACCGCAACCTCGACAGGCGGGATTAACCTACCATCCCTGCCAGGCGCATAGCGTCTCAACAATCTCAGTATAAAACAGTGATTTAGTGGTTTTCAGAAATCATTTTTCAGTATATCAGGAATCCATCATTCCATTCTGAGTCCCAGACTCGTCTCAACTAGCATCAATTCATAATTTTCCACAATTTATAGTCATGATTATCAACATAATACGCTGCTTTCTCACTCAACCAAATTCATCCTCAGTACTCCAGAAACCTAAGCCTCCGTTTTCTAAACTTTTTACAAGAAAAATATCTAATTAAATTTTCCCAAAGCATCCCCCATGTATTGACACCTAAAAACAAGCTAAAGGATCTTAGATAAGTATTATGGAAGTTTACAAGCTTGCCGGGAAGGTAAAATAGACAAAAAATAGATTTTTATTGAAAAACAGGACATTGTGCGTACGTATAGGATTGTGCGTACGCACGCACAGAAGAATTTTTAAGAAGTGTGCGTACGCACAGAAGGAAAAAGTTGTCATTTTAAACGCACACACAGATACGTGAGATCGCGCTGAACTAACAGCCATTCCCAGTGTGTGCCTGCCCACGAGGCTGTGCGTACGCACTGCTTGCAAATTCCGCCGGGTGTGTATGCGCACCAAAGTGTGCTAGCGCTTCCAACAGTAGGCACCTTCCTATGTGTGTGCGCACAAGGCTGTGCGTACGCACAAGTCAAAAATTGCCACTGATGGGAGCACGTGCACAGAAGTGTGCATGCGCACACAAACCATAAATCATAAAACTCTGCAACATCACAGAATTCAGATTTTGACACCAAACTTTAAACAGTCATAACTTTCTCTACAAAAATCTATTTTTTAAAAACTTTATATCAATTTAAAGCTCTCAAAGCCATCTTTAATTTAATTTAAGTTATGATCCGTCAAAGTTTACCAAAAATCCAATTTTACTAAAGTTCACTAATTTCTCAAATCCTTAAAATTCTTAACCAAAACCAATCCAAAACCATACCGAACTCCAATTTACCTCAGAATTTACCCCTTTTGTGTCTCATTCTAAAAAACTTACCAAGTTTCCATTCACATTACCCAATTCTCAACTCCAATGATCAATTATATCATATTAAAATAATTTCTCACCCAACACAATCATCAATCACCATTATATCACTAACAATCATCATTATCAAACTCATTCAACTTCAATCTCAAACTTCAAATATCATTTATCAACCTCAACATCACAATTCATTAAAATATTCAATTTCATAAAAGCATCATACATCCTAATTCAACAATCTCAACAACCATTTCAATCCAACCTATCCGATGGGTCACTAGCCTAAGTGTCCAGAAATATTATATATTACATAGAGGAAACCAAAACCTTACCTTGGCCAATTCTCAATATACACAAAACCGAAGATTGAGTACAAATCAAGATTCCACAAGTTCTCAAGCCACCAAATCCACTTCCAAGCTATTCAAGTCACCAGCATTCTCCACACAACACCAATTCAAGCTATATACACATAATTCATAACTAAATCAACCTAGGGTTTCATCAAAATTACAATTTCACAAGGGTTGAGAATAAACTTACTCTATCCAAGATTGATTAGGTCAAACCCAATAGGAACCAAAGGCTAGAGTGTACCTAACCACCCAAAATCACAAAATTTTACTTAATACAAAACCCAAAAACTCGAAATTCTTAGGGCAGGAAATTGATCAGGTAATTTCAAGAAGCTTACCATAAGGCTTAGCTAGAACTGACGGACTCGGTGAGAGCTTCGTGTAGCCACTGACGGCACACGAATCGGAGCATCGTAGCTCAAGATATGATGGATTGAAGAAGAGAGTGAATAGTAACTTTCTCTCTTCTTCCCCTCTTCCTTTCAGCTGGTGTGTGTGTTGTGTTTGTTTTAAATGAGCTGAATGGGGCTTATTTAATGAGCTTATATATGTTGGGCTTGGGCCCAATTTAGATCCAGTCCAATCCGTTAGCATTTTTGACCCGTTTGGCCCAATTTCGAGCCAAACCATTAAAATTTATGCCCGGTTTTCAATTTCTAACATTTTTCTAAGGTTCTCTACTGTTTTTAGTTATTCTCGCATAGTACCGGACAGACTTAAGTCGGTACTGCCGGATCATTTAACAGTTCGAGTTTTTATGCAGTTTTTCGCAGAAAATTTTATTTTTCTCACTCAGAAAAATCTACTAAGTCCGAATATCGTATTTAAAATTTCTAATTTACATTCTAAATTTTTGGATCCTATTTGGGCTATTTATTTAATTCATCAGTTAATTTATCACAGTTCTTACATTGGGGGTGAAGATGTGACAAGGGTGAGCAAGAATTGGGGCACCAAGTTGGTGCCCCTGGAATCTTGAGATGGTGGCGTTTTGTACAGCAATGCGAGGCCAATGTTGGGGCACCAAGTTGGTGCCATTTGAAAGCTCAAAGGTTGACATTTTAGATGTCACAAATGAAGTTTAAAATGCCAAGTTGGAAGCTCAAACTTGCTCCCTGGAAGGTGTGATGAAGGAGGGCGTTTGGGGCTTAGTTTTGGGCATTCAAAATGCCAAATCTAGCCCACAATTCATGCCTCTGATAGTCTTGGTGTTTTAGATGCACTTAATGGGTGTTTGAGGCGCCAAGTGGTGTCTTGGGCATTTTAGACACCCTTAGTGGGCATTTCACACGCCGATTTGGCATTTCAGCATTTGGGCGTCAATTTGTTGCTCCTTTTGCATGGCCCAAATGGTATGGAAATATAGACTATCATATATCGTTGGAAAGCCCTAGATGTCTTGTTTCCAATGACGTTGGAAGTGCACCATTTAGATCTCTATAGCTCATGTTATTCGTATTGGAGTATAGAGAGTTTAGGTTGCCATTTCATCCTTGAACTTCTTCTTGTGAAAGTACCAAGGTTTGATCCTGGGGCTCAACACTTCCTCCAGTCATATAATAATTTCTCATGCATGCTTTTCTCATTGCCCACCTATCAAGCATTATAGATAGTGCATCAAAGTAATATACATGATGACTTACATACTAAGTGTGACAATAATGCTTGTGACAACTTCACTTAGTACATTCTATTGCATCAAATTCACCTTGTATATTTATGAAATAGCTACAATTTCAATTTATGCTTGATGATTCATTTCAGGAAGAGATATTTCATGAGATCAATTGTTTATTAGCTAAAATTGCATGAAAATAAACTAAAGACTAACTAAAATAACAACTAGAAACTACAAATGATGCACATGCATCAGATAATACAAAATAACGAAAAAATAGAAAATGAAATAAGCTCTTCCGAACTTTGTCGCCTATATCATCCTCCCGGGTTTTCACTATAAGGTTACATAATTGCTATAATAGGATACGTAAAATAAAACTATTTTTAAAGTACAGTGATCACTTCTCGTCTTATATATCTTCTCAAATATCCAGGTTCACATTCACAAATCTAAAAATCCTTTTCAAAAGAGAACTTAGTTAATTCCTCAAAATCTAAAACCTTTTTCCTTTCTGGTAAAACCTTAAAAGTTTTCCTAGATAGTATGAATGACCAACATGTCCCAAGCATAGGTTCAATTAAGTCTATGTTGTAAGAGTTTAATTTTTCATACTTTACTAGACCATCAACCTGAAAGTAGTTACCTACGCGGTATAAATGATCATCCTGTTCCAAGCATAGGTTCATTAAGTCTAGGCTGAACCAGTTAGATACTTTATACAGAACTAGACCTCAAACATACCAACCACGGCCTCAGGCCCATCCAGTCTGACACGGCCACCTGGTGCAGAATTTATAACCCACAAACAAACCGAAAAGTGCATCGGGTCGTACCAAGTAGTACCTGAAGTGAATGAGAGTTGATCCTACGAGCATTGATAGAGTAAGCAATAATAATTGAGTGATTCACTTAGTTAGATGACAATGAGAATTATTGCTGGTTTAGAATCAATCAAAGACAAGAATCAATTCATTAGTAGCATAGTCTAAACCAACAATGAATTCTAAACATCAAATATTAAATCCAATACAAAATAACCGACACTATTTAGCTCCTGGGTCGTCTTCCCTAGGAGTTGCAATGAAATGTAGAATTATTGGCTATGAGAGAGAGCATGGGGAATCGGGAAAGCAAGAGAGCAAGAAATGTAAATAGCAAGAATTGAAACAAGCATGCAAGGAATTAAAAGGAAAGCAATCAAAAGCAATGCAAATAGAAATCAAATAGCAAAAAGGGCTCTTGGCAAGACGTGGGGAATTTAGGATTCCTATCCTAGTTATGGACCACAAACATGGCAATTGTGTTGAATCAATTCAAATTAGTCAATCCTCCTTGAGAATTAGTCAAAAGGGCATAATTGATCTCAATCCATAAGTCCTAGTCAACTCACTAATTACTTAGTGAAAAACTAGCGTCAATGGAAACCAAACCAATTAACTATTCTCACACAATGCAGAATTGACATCCACAACTCAATTCCACCCAAACACCCAATTTCTCAACCAAGAGTGTGAAAACTAAACATGCAAG
Organism: Arachis hypogaea; assembly: GCF_003086295.3. Lineage (NCBI taxonomy): Eukaryota > Viridiplantae > Streptophyta > Magnoliopsida > Fabales > Fabaceae > Arachis > Arachis hypogaea. Next base: position 58,685,542 of record NC_092051.1, read on the forward strand.
GAATTTACATCAAAGCAATTAAATGCAAGGAAAGAAAACTTCAAATTCAAGAAAACATCTTAGAAAGTAATTGAGAGCTAAGCTTACCTATCCTAGCCATTAACCACAAACACATGATGATTATGAAGAGTTAATCCTATTTAGTCAACCTTACATCGAGGATAAGTCAAATAGGCATAGTAAATTCCAATCCATAAGTCCTATGTCAATACTAAGGGTCACATAGAGTCAATGGAGACCAAATAAACTAACTACTCTAATGTATCAAGCAAGAATGGGCATTAATGATTCAAGGATCACCAAAGTCATCAATTTCAAGCTAAGAGTGTAGAAAAACTAAGTAAAAACTAAGCCAAGCATTTTATCAAACACTTGGTGTGCATGAAAATAAAATAATATTAAATTACATTAGAAATAAAATCTAAGATACCAAAAGCAAGAAAATCATAATAACAACTAAAGAAGGAAATAAATGAACATAAAACATAAATTGCATTAATTGAAAGTAAAATTAATAGAGAGTATCCATGAACATAAAAATAGCAAAATAAAGGAAATAACAAGAAGAATTAAGAAGATAAAAACAAGGAAGCAAGAAAACATAAAGGAAACTATATTAAAACAATAATTAAAGTGCTGAAATTAAAAGAAAACTAAGCTAAAAACCCTAATTCTAGAGAGAGAGAGGAGCTTCTCTCTCTAGAAACTAAGAGAAAACATCATAAAAACTAAACCTAATTGCCCCTCCCCTTTCATTCAGCTTCACTTTTGCCTCATATAGCTTCAGAAATGAGTTGGACTGGGTCTTGGAGGCCCAAAATTTGCCCCCAGCGATTTGCAATTAATGACCTAATGTAATTCAGGTCACGCGTACGCGTCGCCCTGCCAAAAATCCATCCATGCTTACGCGTGGGTCACGTGTACGCGTCGCTCGCAAATCTTCCTTATGTGTACGCACGCATATCTGTGCGTACGCACGTGTGCCGAAACTTCCAAACTCCATTTCTTCATGGTTTTTTCCCTTTTGCATGCTCTTTTCCTTACTTCTTCAACCCATGCTTACCTTGGAAACCTGAAATCACTTAGCAAATACATCAAGGCACCTAATGGGATTAAAGTGAATTAAAATTGACTAAATTAAGCACAAAAGAGCATGTTTTCACTTTCAAGCACAATTTAGGAATAAATCTCAAACGTATGCTATTTAGGTGAGTAAATGTGGGTTTTTGTGATGAAATCCACTCAAATCAAACTAAAATATATCGTAAAATATGGACTCATCAATTCCCCCACACTTAAACAATAGCATGTCCCCATGCTAAACACAACCAAAAGGAGATGAATGAAAGGGTAAACATTTTATTTAATGCAACTATACTAAATGCTATCTATTTATATCTACAATATGCTTCTTATTGAGTTTGGTAAAAACAAACAAAAGAATCTCAACCAATCCAAAGTAGAAACTTAGGGCCAATGCAAAGCAAATATAGCAATATGATCAATGTCCAAAGATTTGATTTAAAATTTTCAAAATTAAGTTCAACAAATTCCAAGAAGACACAAGATAATCAATGGAAACATAGAATTGAGCAGTTGAAACCCTCACCGGATGTGTTTACACTCTAATCGCTCAGTGTGTAGGGTTTAATCACTCAATCCTCATTTACTCATGTTTCTCAAAGATTTGCAAGTCGTCTAACAATCAACTAATATTTGATGCATGAATACAAATATCATGAGGACTTTTGTGGGTTGTAATGGGGCTTAGGCAAGGGTAGGATTAATATGGTTAAGTGGGCTATTAGATTGGATCTTTGATTAGCTCAAGCATCCCACCTAATCCTATATATCATCCTATATACATAACAAAACAATCCTAACTACCCATTTGTTCCTTTCTCACATTCACTCATACATGCTTCTTTCCAATTCATCCACATATGCATCTCTTGTTTAGATTCTTATTATCATCATTTTTTCTTTCTTTTTTTTTAAACAATGTATGTACCCGAAATTTTTCCTTTTTCATACAAGAGAGATGTATATGTTTTTAAGCATTAGATGCATGAGTGATTACCCATTTTTTCAAATATTTTCAATGAATACCCAAAGCACTAACTACCAATGTTTTCCACAAATTCCCCCCACACTTGATTAACACACACACTCAAGCCCAAGCTAATCAAAGATACAATCAATGGACATAATGGTTTTTCACTTAGGGTGAATGATGTGCTTATAATGAGAACAAAGGGGAATTAAAGGCTCAAAAAGTGGTTTACAAAGATAGATGCAAGGGTTGGCCATATGGGTTAGTGAGCTACACAAATATGGCTTCAATCATACTAAATGCGATCCAAAACAACAAATATAGGATATATAGACTAAAGTAAATCTAAGATCACAATCATAAAAGGAGTTTATAACACACAAGAACAAAATTTGTGATTGAAAATATGCAACCACACAATTTAAACTCAAATCTCACTTGGTATTTGTTCAAGCTCTTTTCTATGTTCCATAAAAAGATACTTCAAGCAAGTTCAAAAATAATTTTCAAATCTAATCAACGGAATGCCCAAAAAGAGATTTCTTGAAAATTCTTTGTTGTTTTACCAAACTTATTCAATCTAACACGCAACATGCAAGTATTTACTATCATATCCTCCTTGTGCGTACGCACGCATATCTCTGCGTACGCACGGGTGCCGAGAAACTCTATTTCTTCATGGTTTCTTCCCTTTTGTATGCTCTTTTTCTCACTTCTTCAACCCATGCTTGCCATGGAAACCTGAAATCACTTAGCAAATACATCAAGGTACCAAATGGGATTAAAGTGATTTAAAATTGACTAAATTAAGCACAAAAGAGCATGTTTTCACTTCCAAGAAGAAATCTCAAATGCATTCTATTTAGGTGAATAAATATGGATTTATGTGATGAAATCCATTCAAATCAAACCAAAATATATTGTAAAATATGGACTCATCAATAGAAAAACAGAAAATGGTGTTTGAGAGTTCAAAAGCATTAACGGTAAATTCAAAATATCAGAAAGCAAGCAGTAAACAGGTTGTGAAATATATGAATAAAACAGTTAGGGTTTCAGAGATATTTATTTTCCGGATTAGCTTTTCTTACAAACTATTTTAATCATGCAAGATTAAATTCATGGAAAACTATATATGACTAAACCCAAATTCCTTAGACCTTTTTAGTCTCCTCTAACCTTCATCAATCGCCAATTCCTTGGTCACTTGATTCCAATTAGAGGGTTAAGTTCAATTCTAGTTTATATGCCACAGAAATCCTAATTATCCAAATATAAGAGGATTATATGTTACGTATCCCGTTAAGTCCAAATAATTAGAAATTTAATAGAAGTTATTTTCAAGTTATTGTTCAAGCAAAGAGCTTTTCCAAGTTTTACAAGAACTCAATTAGAACAAGGGTCATACTTCCATTCCACCTAGATTCATAAGATAAAGAACGAAAATAATTCTTGAAATTGAAATCAAAAGATGAATTAAAATAGAAAAATAATATTATTAATCCATAGACTAAACAGAGCTCCTAACCATAACAGTGGAGGTTTAGTTGCTCATGACTCAAAGAGAAAACTAGGGTTCTGTAAAACTGTAAAGTGCGGAATGAGGTAAAAGAAGAGAAGAGCCCGAAGGGCTGATAAACCCCATATTTAGGGTTTATCTTGTATTGATTTTAGGGGGCTTTTATCACCTTTTACCCACATTTATTCAATAAAATAGCATGGTTTTATGATTGTTTCCTGAATTGTGCTTAAGTGTGAAAACATGCTTTCTAGCCCTTAATTAGCTAAAAAAATTAATTCACCTTTGATTCCATTAAATGCCTTGATTTGTTTGTTAAGTGATTTCAGGTTGAAAAGGCTAGGAATGGATCAAAGGAGTGAAGAGAAAAGAATGCAAAATGAAGAACACATGGAAAAAGCCAAAGATTTGAGAAACATCATCCATGCGCACGCGCACGGTACGCGCACGCGTGGATCACGAAAACTTCAAGGGGCGCGCACGCGCACTGTACGCGTACGCGCCGATGGGCGCACGTGATTTTTTAATTAGAAAACGTGCCCAATGATTTCTGAGAGCTGTGGGGCCTAATTTTAACCAACTTTGGCGCCAAAATGCATATAAGGACCAAGGATTGAAGGGGAAAGGTCACTCACTTTCACTCATTCATTCACATTAGGATTAGTTTAGTTTAGTTTTAGAGAGAGAAGCTCTTACTTCTCTCTAGGATTAGGATTAGGATTAGGTCTTCTCTCTAGGATTAGGATTAGGATTAGGTCTAGTTCTTAGATCTAGGGTTTAATTCATGCTTTCATCTACTTCTCCTTCTCAATTCTTTGTTGTTGCAATCATCACTCTTCTATTCTTTTGTTGTAATTTCCTTTATGTTGTTTCTATGCTTTGTTGTAGATCTACTCTTGTTCCTTCTCTTTTCTTTCAATTCAATTTGAGGTAATTCATGATAATTGTGCTTTCTTTGGTTTTCTATTGTTAATCTCTTGCTATTCTAGTTAGATCTCTCTTTAATTCTTGCAATTCTTGTTGTTTACTTTTATTTCCTTCTATGTGTTTGATGAAATGCCTTTTTTAGCTTTAGTATAGATTTTTATTCCTCTTGGCCTAGGTAGAGTAATTAGTGACGCTTGAGTTATCTAATTCCTTTGTTGATTGATAATTAGAAGTTGCTAATTGATTTGGATACCACTAAAGCTAGTCTTTCCCTTGGGAGTTGGCTAGGACTTGTGGAATCAAGTTAATTCATCCACTTAACTTTCCTCCATTGTAGAGATTAACTAAGTGGTAGCAATAAACAATTTGTGGTAACAATTGAGGAGGATAACTAGGATAAGACTTCTAGTTCTCATATCTTGCCAAGAACTTTGCTAGTTGTTAGTTTATTTCTTTGCCATTTATATTTCTTGCCTATTATCCCCAAAACCTCAAAATACATCTCATAACCAATAACAAGAACACTTTATTGTAATTCCTAGGGAGAACAACCCGAGGTTTAATACTTCGGTTTATAATTTTAGGGGTTTGTACTAGTGACAAACAAAATTTTTGTATGAAAGGATTATTATTGGTTTAGAAACTATATTTGCAACGAGAATCTATTGTGAATTCCAAACCGTACAAAAGTCCTCTCATCAAAATGACGCCGTTGCCGGGGAATTGCAATGGTGTTGTGCTATTGGTTATTGTATATATGTAAATATTGTGAATATGTTTGCTTTTGTTAGTTCTTGCTAGTTTTAGGATTTGGTTTTCTTTGTTTCTTATTTGATTTTATTTTCATTTTCTCTTGCTACCATGAATTCTCACTTTGGTTATGAGTTTGGTTCTAATTATGTTGTAGGAAATGGGAGCTACAATGGGGGTGTGTATCAAGGATGGGACAATCAAAGGTGGGAGGAGCCATATGCATATGATCAATCCTCTTGGCAACAACCTCCACCAATGCACTATGAAGAAGAGCCATTCTATGATTCATATCAATCCAATGGCTATGGTGAATCTCATTGTGACTTTCAAGAACCACTACCATATGCCTATGAGCCATACCCTCAACATAACCCTCAACTACACTCACAAGCCTCTTTTCACCAAACACCTCCATATGACCTTGATCCATATCCACCATACCAACCACCTTTTGAACCATATGAGCCATACATGGAACCACCAAGCCAATATCAATACACCTAAGAACCACCTCAATATACACCACCACTTTACCAAGAAGAACTACTTCCCTATCATGAACCCTTTCTCCAAGATAATGAACCATCTTATCCTCCCCAATCCTCAAAGGATGAAACCCTTAGCCTTATACTTCAAGGGCAAGGAGAAATGCAAAGGAAGACAATATAATTTATGGCTACCTTGACCAAGGTAGTAAGCGTTTTAGTCTCCCAATATTTGAGCACTCAAAGCACTCCCATGGTCACATGTGGAGAATCAATTGAAAAGCATAAGGAGAAATTGGAAACTCCGGTGAAAAATGAGGGATGTTATTTTGTATTAGAGCAATTGGAGGAGCCTATGATCATTGAAGAAGAGGAAGAAGTGGTTGAAGACTTAGGAGATGCGGAACCTCCTTGGGAACCTAGAGTTGAAGAGAACCTCTCCAAGAAGAGTGAATTTGATGTTGAGGAGGAGAGTGCACAACCTCCAAAACAATTATTGAATGAAGACTTGGAAGGAATGGAGCAAAAATTGAGTTCCCTTGGTGATGAAGACCATGCATCCAAACTTCTCGGTGGTGAATCCTTTGAGTTTGAAGAGCCTTCTCCCAATGAAATAGAAAGCAATGTGGAGGTAGATTTTTCTCTTCCTCCCATTTATGATTTGAGTGATGGAGAAGAGTTAGATGACATTGATGAACAAAGGATTGAAAGTGAAGAAGTTTATGAAGAGGTGGAGATTGACAAGGAAGACCACAAGGGAGTAAATCTTACTAGCACATCGGAGATACCTCTCCCCAAGCCACCACCATCCATTCTTTTATTCAAGTGGGTAAATTCCTTATACTTAAGCTTTATTATTCCCCTTGAATATGGTTTGCTTGAGACGTATGGTCAACTTAGACATATTTGTGGCTTTAAGAGTAAAAGGGAAATGGCTAGTGGTTGGAATTATACATCAAGGTTCATTATGGTGACATGTTCAAAGCTTCATAGCAAGAGTTGGTATAGAGCTAGATTGCTTGGGTCTAGGAGAATGTTTGGTCACTTTATTGAGAATTCTAAGGTCATGCCACCCAATTGGACTCATGAGGATCAACTAGAAGATGGGTGTCAAAACAAAGTGTGGGATCCCGGATTACAAGAAGAGGACCAACTTTGGGAGCCCTAAGCTTGTGAAGAACTCCATCAAGACTTGGCTCAATCCATGAGGAATCTTGGGGCACAATGGAGAACCAAGCATTGGTGGGAGTTCCAAGATGAATTCAAGCACAAGCCACCTTGAGAGGAGCTCCCCATAAGTCCAACTTAAGGACAATAAACAAAAGTGCTAGGTGGGAGACACCCCACCATGGTAAATTATTTTCATTTTCTCTTTTGTACATATTGGTAATTAGCTTAATTTCATGTTTTGTTATGTTTGTTGAGTTTTATTTGGTAGTTTAGTATCTTAAATAAGGTTTTATGGTGTTTTGGCAGCTGTTTGGAGGTTTAGAATGCTTGGATTGGTGCAAAAACATAGCAAATTTTTTGAAAAATAGAGCACCATCCACGCCTACGCGCACTGCACGCGTACGCATGCATCAAGAATTTTCGCCTATCCACGCGGACGCGCCATGTACGCGTACGTGTGGATTGAACAATTCCACCTCCCATACATTGACCTGAGAGTTGTGCCTATGTTGCGCGCGCATTGTGCCTTTGGCATAAACCAACTCGCGCGGACGCGCACATGACGCGTACGCGTCACTCTCGAAATAAGCCATCGACGCGGACGCGCCATGCACGCGTACGCGTCGCGTCCATTGCACCACCATCCGAGTGCGCGCGCCATGCGCGCGTACGCACGGATGCCCTTCCTTCAATCCACTTCTTTTCTTCTCCTCTTTCCATTTCTTTCCTTCTCCTTTCTTCTTCCCTCCTTCTACCCCTCATCCAACACTTCCAAACACCATTGATAACTATTTATTTTAGTTAGTTAATTAGTTAGTTGGTTAGTTAATTAGTTAGTTTTAGTTTAGTTTTCATTTTATTTTCTCTCTTTTCATTATAAGTGTTGGATTATTGACTTTGGTAACTGATGAGCGGAAAAATTATATGCTTTTTGGCATTGTTTTTACATAGTTTTCAGTATAATTTAGTTAGTTTTTAGTATATTTTTATTAGTTTTTAATTAAATTTCACATTTCTGGACTTTACTATGAGTTTGTGTGTTTTTCTGTGATTTCAGGTATTTTTTGGCTGAAATTGAGGGACTTGAGCAAAAATCAGATTCAGAGGTTGAAGAAGGACTGCAGATGCTATTGGATTCTGACCTCTCTGCACTCAAATTGGATTTTCTGGAGCTACGGAACTCCAAATGGCGCACTCTAAATTGCGTTGGAAAGTAGACATCCCGGGATTTCCAGCAATATATAATAGTCTATACTTTGATTAAGGATAGACGACGTAAACTGGCGTTGAACGCCAGTTCCATGCTGCATTCTGGAGTCAAACGCCAGAAACAGGTTACAAACTGGCGTTCAACTCCAAGAGAAGCCTCTACACGTGTAAAGCTCAATGCTCAGCCCAAGCACACACCAAGTGGACCCCGGAAGTAGATTTCTGCATCATTTACTCATTTCTGTAAACCCTAGTAACTAGTTTAGTATAAATAGAACTTTTTACTATTGTATTTGGGATCTTTGATCAGTTTTATGCTATCTTAGACTTTCATGGGGGCTGGCCATTCGGCCATGCCTGGACCATTATCACCTATGTATTTTCAAACGGTAGAGTTTCTACACACCATAGGTTAAGGTGTGGAGCTCTGTTGTTCCTCATGAATTAATACAAAGTACTACTGTTTTTCTATTCAATTCAAGCTTATTCCTATTCTAAGATATCCATTCGCACCCAAGAACATGATGAATGTGATGATTATGTGACGCTCATCATCATTCTCACTTATGAACGCGTGCCTGACAAACACTTCCGTTCTACATGCAAACAAGCTAGAATGAATATCTCTTGGATATCTAATACAGAGGACCGAGTCCGAGATATTAGAATCTTCGTGGTATAAGTTAGAACCCATGGATGGCCATTCTTGAGATCCAAAAAGTCTAAACCTTGTCTGTGGTATTCCGAGTAGGATCTGGGAAGGGATGGCTGTGACGAGCTTCAAACTCGCGAGTTCTGGGCGTAGTGACAGACGCAAAAGGATAGTAAATCCTATTCCAGTATGATCGAGAACCGACAGATGATTAGCCATGCAGTGACAGCGCATTGGACCATTTCCACAGAGAGGACTGGATGTAGCCATTGACAACGGTGATGCCCTACATAAAGCTTGCCATGGAAAGGAGTAGGAATGGTTGGATGAAGACAGCAGGAAAGCAGAGGTTCAGAGGGACGAAAGCATCTCTACACGCTTATCTGAAGCTCTCACCAATGAATTACATAAGTATCTCTATCCTATTTTAATTATCTTTTAGTATACTATAATCTCTTAATACATTTGAATCCGCCTGACTAAGATTTACAAGTTGACCATAGCTTGCTTCAAGCCGACAATCTCCGTGGGATCGACCCTTACTCACGTAAGGTTTATTACTTGGACGACCCAGTGCACTTGCTGGTCAGTTGTGCGAAGTTGTGACAAAGAATTAAGATTATGAACGTGCGTATAAAGTTTTCAGCGCAGTTACCAAGGAATGGAACCGTCACGATTTCTACGCACCAAGTTTTTGGCGCCGTTGCCGGGGATTGTTCGAGTTTGGACAACTGACGGTTCATCTTGTTGCTTAGATTAGGTAATTTTATTTTAATTTTAAGTTTTTTATTTCTTATTTTCGAAAAATAAAAAAATTATAATTTCTTCTTTTTCGTTTTCACAATTAATTTTCGAAAAATAAAAAAAATTATAAAATCATAAAGTCAAAAATATTTTTGTGTTTCTTGTTTGAGTCTAGAGTCAAGTTTTAAGTTTGGTATCAATTGCATCTTTTTAATTTTCTAAAAAAATTATTTTCGAAAATTTCAAGCATTGCATTCTTCATGATCTTCAAGTTGTTCTTGGCTAGTCTTCTTGTTTGATCTTCATAATTTCTTGTTTTGTGTCTTTTCTTGTTTTTCATATGCATTCTTGAAACATTAATGTCTAAAGAATAAAAATTTTTAAGTTTGGTGACTTGCATGTTTTCTTTTCTTGAAAACGTTTCAAAAATAAGTTCTTGGTGTTCATCTTGTCATTCAAAGTGTTCTTGGTGTTCATCTTGACATTCATAGTGTTCTTGCATGCATCACATGTTTTGATCTAAAATTTTCATGCATTGAGTCTTTTTGATGTTTTTCTCTTTCTTTATTAAAAATTCAAAAATAAAAAAATATCTTTCCCTTTTTGCACTCATAAATTTTTGAAAATTTGAATTGACTTTTTCAAAACTTTTTAAAATTCAGTTGTTTCTTATGAGTCAAATCAATTTTTCATCTTAAAAACTCTATCTTTTTTTTCAAATCTTTTTCAAAAATCAAATCTTTTTCAAAAATCAAATCTTTCTCATTTTTCTTTCATAATTTTTGAAATTTTCAAAAATCTTTTTCATAATTTTCGAAAATCTTATTAGCATTTAATGTGATTGATTAAAAAAAAATATTAAGTTTGTTATTTGCCTAGTAAGAAAGGTTCAATCTTTAAACTCTAGAATCATATCCTTTTAGTTTCTTGTTAGTCAAGTAATCAACTTTAATTTTCAAAATCAAATCTTTTTAAATTTCTTTTTCAAATCTTTTTCAAATTAAGTTTCAATCACATCTTTTTCAAAATCAATTTCAAAATCTTTTCTAACTTCCTTTCTAACTTCTTTTCTAACTTCTTACCTTTTTAAAATTGATTTTCAAATTTTTTTTAATCAATCCTATCTTTTTGTTTCAATCATATCTTTTCAAAACTACCTAACAAATTCTCTCTCTCTAATTTTCGAAAATCCCTTCCCTCTTTTTCAAATTTCTTTTTTTTTTATTAACTAATTATTTTAATTTTTAATTTAATTTGATTTCAATTTTAATTTTCAAAATTTAACTTTAAATTTTATTTTTAATTTAATTAATTTTCGAAATTCCCCCTCTCTCATCTCCTTCTAATTATTTATTTATTTACTAACACTTCTCTTCATCTCAAAATTCAAACCCTCTCTTCCTCTTGGTGTTCGAATTTTTCTTCTTCTATTCTTCTATTCTTATACTCACATACAGGAATCTCTATAATGTGACATAGACGATTCCATATTTTCTTTTATGTTCTCTTCTTTTTCATATGAGCAGGAACAAGGATAAGAGCATTCTTGTTGAAGCTGATCCTGAACCTGAAAGGACTCTGAAGAGGAAGCTAAGGGAAGCTAAAGCACAATTCTCTGGAGAAAATCTGATTGAAAATTTCGAAAAAGAAGGAGACATGGCCGAAAATAATAACAATGCAAGGAAGATGCTTGGTGACTTTACTGCACCTAATTCCAATTTACATGGAAGAAGCATCTCAATCCCTGCCATTGGAGCAAACAACTTTGAGCTTAAACCTCAATTAGTTTCTCTGATGCAACAGAACTGCAAGTTTCATGGACTTCCATCTGAAGATCCTTTTCAGTTCTTAACTGAATTCCTGCAGATCTGTGATACTGTTAAGACCAATGGGATTGATCCCGAGGTCTACAGGCTTATGCTTTTCCCGTTTGCTATAAGAGACAGAGCTAGAGTATGGTTGGACTCTCAACCTAAAGATAGCCTGAACTCTTGGGATAAGCTGGTCACAGCTTTCTTAGCCAAGTTCTTTCCTCCTCAAAAGCTTAGTAAGCTTAGAGTGGATGTTCAAACCTTTAAATAGAAAGAAGGTGAATCCCTCTATGAAGCTTGGGAGAGATACAAGAAACTGACCAAAAAGTGTCCTTCTGACATGCTTTCAGAATAGACCATCCTGGATATATTCTATGATGGTCTGTCTGAGTTATCAAAGATGTCACTGGACCATTTTGCAGGTGGATCCATTCACCTAAAGAAAACGCCTACAGAAGCTCAAGAACTCATTGACATGGTTGCAAATAACCAGTTCATGTACACTTCTAAAAGGAATCCTGTGAATAATGGGATGCCTATGAGGAAAGGAGTTCTTGAAATTGATACTCTGAATGCCATATTGGCTCAGAATAAAATATTGACTCAGCAAGTCAATATGATCTCTCAGAGTCTGAATGGATTGAAGGAATCATCCAACAGTACTAAAGAGGCATCTTCTGAAGAAGAAGCTTATGATCCTGAGAACCCTGCAATAGCAGAGGTGAATTACATGGGTAAACCCTATGGAAACGCCTATAATCCCTCATGGAGAAATCATCCAAATTTCTCATGGAAGGATCAACAAAAGCCTCAATAAGGCTTTAACAATGGTGGAAGAAACAGGTTTAGCAATAGCAAGCCTTTTCCATCATCCACTCAGCAACAGACAGAGAATTCTGAGCAGAATCCATCTAGCTTAGCAAACATAGTCTCTAATCTATCTAAGGCCACTCTAAGTTTCATGAATGAAACGAGGTCCTCTATTAGAAATTTGGAGGCACAAGTAGGCCAGCTGAGTAAAAGGGTCACTGAAACCCCTCCTAGTACTCTCCCAAGCAATACAAAAGAGAATCCAAAAAGAGAGTGCAAGGTCATTGAATTAACCATCATGGCCGAACCTACAAGGGAGGGAGAGGACGTGAATCCTAGGGAGGAAGACCTCCTGGGACGTCCAGTGATCAACAAGGAGTTTTCCTCTGAGGAACTAAAGGAATCTGAGACTCATCTAGAGACCATATAGATTCCATTGAACCTCCTTATGCAATTCATGAGCTCTGATGAGTATTCTTCTTCTGAAAAGAATGAAGATGTTACTGCAGAGCAAGTTGCCAAGTACCTTGGTGCAATCATGAAGCTGAATGCCAAATTATTTGGTAATGAGACTTGGGAAGATGAACCTCCCTTGCTCATCAATGAACTAAGTGATCTGGATCAACTGAGATTGCCTCAGAAGAAACAGGATCCTAGAAAGTTCTTAATACCTTATACCATAGGCACGATGACCTTTGAGAAGGCTCTATGTGACCTTGGATCAGGGATAACCTCATGCCACTCTCTGTAATAGAAAAACTGGGAATCTTTGAGGTGCAAGCTGCCAGAATCTCATTAGAGATGGCAGACAACTCCAGAAAATAGGCTTATGGACAAGTAGAGGATGTGATAGTAAAGGTTGAAGGCCTTTACATCCCTGCTAATTTCATAATCCTAGACACTGGGAAGGATGAGGATGAATCCATCATCCTTGGAAGACCCTTCCTAGCCACAGCAAGAGCTGTGATAGATGTGGACAGAGGAGAATTGATCCTTCAACTAAATGAGGACAACCTTGTGTTTAAAACTCAAGGATCTCTTTCTGTAACCATGGAGAGGAAGCATGAAAAGCCTCTCTCACTGCAGAGTCAATCGAAGCCCCCACAGTCAAACTCTAAGTTTGGTGTTGGGAGGCCACAACCAAACTCTAAGTTTGGTGTTGAACCCCCACATCCAAACTCTAAGTTTGGTGTTGGGGGGTTCCAACCTTGCTCTGAACATATGTGAGGCTCCATGAGAGCTTACTGTCAAGCTATTGACATTAAAGAAGCGCTTGTTGGGAGGTAACCCAATGTTATCTAATTATATTTATTTATTTTCCATTGTTATTTAATGTGTTCTTTAGGTTGATGATAATGTGAAGTCACAAAAACTACTGAAAAAATCAAAAACAAAATGAAAAATAGACTGAAAAATAGCAGACCCTGGAGGAGAACAGTCTGGCATTTAAACGCTAGAAACAAGCATCTGTCTGGTGTTTAACGCCAGAAACAGGCACCAAGCTAGTGTTTAACGCCAGAAACAAGCATCTACCTGGCGTTAAACGCCAGAACAAAGCATGGAAGTGGCGTTTAACGCCAGAAACAGGCAGCAGTCTGGCGTTAAATGCCAGGATTGCATGTATAGGGCGTTTTACACGTCTAAAGGGTACAGGGATAAAAAATCCTTGACACCTCAGGATCTGTGGACCCCACAGGATCCCCACCTAACCCTATTCTCTCCCCTTCACCCCTTTTCATAATTCTCTTCCCCAAATGCCCTTCACCAATCACTTCAATCACTCTTTCCCATCACCCCCTCACCACTCACATCCATCTTCTTTTCCCCATAAACCCCACCTACCTTCAAATTTAAAATATTTCCCCTCCCAAACCCAACCTTAAATGGCCGAACCCTAAACCCCTCCACACCTCTATATAAACCCCTCATTCCTTCTTCTATTTCACACAACACAACCCTCTCTTCTTCTACTTGGCCGAAACCTACTCTCTCTCCCTCTCCTCTATTTCTCTTCTTCTTCTACTTCTTTTTTTCTTCTTTTGCTCGGGGACGAGCAAACACTTTAAGTTTGGTATGGTAAAAGCATTGCTTTTTGTTTTTCCATAACCATTTATGGCACCTAAGGCCAGAGAAACCTCTAGAAAGAGGAAAGGGAAGGCAATTGTTTCCACCTCTGAGTCATGGAAGATAGAGAGTGATGACAAGTCATCTTAGCCTAGTTTCACTAGCCTTTTTCTTTTGTTTTCGATTGATTTATGCACTTTCTTGAGCCATAAGCAAGCCAATTGGGTAGATTTCCATGTTTCCTTTGATTCAATCAACCATGTATGAATTAATGCAATTTCATGAGATTTTATGCTATAATTGTCATATATTATGAAAGAATAACAAACTCATGATTTTGAGCATAGCTTTGATGTGTTTGATTGATTGATGATAGGTGAAAAGAGCTTTGAAGAAGGTTGAAGAAAGAAGGAATGGCTAGGAGCAAGAGAGAACAAAAAGTTTGAGCCAAAGTTTGCCTCAAACTTTAGCTCAAACTTTTAATAGAGTTGAAAACATACCAGAGAAAAAAAGCTTGAGCAAAAGTTTGCCTCAAACTTTAGCTCAAACTTTTGGAAGAATTGAAAACACTCTAGAGGAAAAAAGCTTGAGCAAAAGTTTGCCTCAAACTTTAGCTCAAACTTTTGGGAGAAAAGCTTGAGCCAATGTTTGCCTCAAACTTTTTGGCAAACGTTGGCATCACAAAATCAATACCCTGGAGGAAAAAGCTTGCGCCAACGTTTGAGGTCAAACTTTTGCTCAAACGTTGGCGCCACACTTGCACACCCTGGAGGAGAAAAGCTTGCGCCAACGTTTGCCTCAAGCTTTTTGGCAAACGTTGGCGCCACACACATTTACAAGGGGGCCAACGTTTGAGCAAAAGTTTGACCTCAAACTTTGGCTCAAACGTTGGTAGCAGCAAAGTGAAGCCATCTGGTATAAAAAGTTTGAGTAAAAGTTTGCCTCAAACTTTTACTCAAACAAACTTTTACTCAAACTTTTACTCAAGCTTTTATGTTTTTCAACCCGGTTCACAATGGATCTTTCTCCAACTCCAAGAGCAATCAACCAAGGCCTTTATCAACCCAATTCCATCAAGAACAAAGGCCCAATTCAAGGCTTGAAGACCATTTGAAGAAAGTGTATAAATAGCTTAGGATTTAAGTTTTCAAGGAGTTTTTTTCCCTTTAGAGCTTTTCGGTTTTAGTTTTGCTGAGAGCTTTTGGTTTTGGAATTATATTGAGTTTCTGAGTTTCGGGGAGGAGAATTGAATTCTCTTCTTCTTAGTTTTCTTGTTTTCAATTTCAATTACACTTGTCTTGAGTCTTGGGTGTTGAGAATTGGGGAAATTCTGTCTCAATCTCACCTTGAGATCTCTTTCTGTTTCTTTTACTGCACCATTGGAGAATTGAGATTTACATTCAAGCTTTCTTCTGTTTTGATCTTTAATTTCTTGCAAATTGAATTCTACATTTGGATCTAGGAAGGCATTGAGATCTAGACTTGGTTATCTAGTCTCTTGGGTCCTGAGATCTGAAATTCCCTTTTTATTTCTCTGTTTGAAGCTTTTCAAGTTCATTTACATTTCCGTTTGAGATCCGGTTCAATTCAAGTCATTTTCTACTTGTCTGATTAATGCAATTTACTTTTCCTTGTTTAATTTCTGCAAATCCACTTCCCAATTCCCTTTACCATTCAAGCCAATTACATTTCTTGCACTTTAAGATTCTACAATTTACATTTCTTGCGTTCTAAGTTTCTGCCATTTAATTTCTTGCTCTTTAAGATTCAGCACATTTACCTTCTTTGCTCTTTAATTTACTGCAATTGTCCCTCTCCCTTTTAAATTTCATGCAATTTAGCTTTTGTCGAATACAAACCACTCAAATCAATTTTTGATTCGCTTGACTAAATCAACCACTAAACTAAAATTGCTCAATCCTTCAATCTCTGTGGGATCGACCTCACTCCCGTGAGTCTTTATTACTTGATGCGACCCGGTGCACTTGCCGGTTAGATTTGTGTGTTTGGAATTCGTTTTTCATTTTCCAAAAAAACAACATCAGAGAGATTCATCTCAAAGATCCATCAAGACCACTTCTATGAAGTTGTGGCCAAGAAGAAACTGATTCCTGAGGTTCCTTTCAAGCTCAAAAGGAATGAGTATCCAGATATCCGACTTGAGATTCAAAGAAGAGGTTGGGAAGTTCTCACCAACCCCATTCAACAAGTCAGGATCCTAATGGTTCAAGAGTTCTATGCAAATGCATGGATCACAAGGAACCATGATCAAAGTGTGAACCCAAATCCAAAGCATTGGCTTACTATGGTTCGAGGGAAATACTTAGATTTCAGTCCGGAAAATGTAAGGCTGGCGTTCAACTTGCCAATGATGGAAGAGAATGCACGCCCCTACACAAGAAAGGTCAACTTTGATCAAAGGTTGGACCAAGTCCTTATAGACATATGTGAGGAAGGAGCTCAATGGAAAATTGACTCAAGAGGCAAGCCGGTTCAATTAAGAAGGCATGACCTCAAACCAATGGCTAGGGGATGGCTAGAGTTCATTCAACGCTCAATCATTCCTACTAGTAACCGGTCTGAAGTTACTATAGACCGGGCCATCATGATCCATAGTATTATGATTGGAGAAGAGGTGGAAGTTCATGAGATTATACCTCAAGAACTCTACAAGGTAGCTGACAAGTCCTCCACTTGGGCATGGTTAGCCTTTCCTCACCTCATATGCCACCTCTGTAATTCGGCTGGAATTGACATAGAGGGAGATATTCTCATTGAAGAGGATAAGCCCATCACTAAGAAAATGATGGAGCAAATAAGAGATCATGGACCTCAACATGAGCATGAAGAAATTTCTCACCATGAAATCCTTGAGATGCCTCAAGGGATGCACTTTCCTCCACAGAATTATTGGGAACAAATCAACACTTCCCTAGGAGAATTAAGTTCCAACATGGGACAACTAAGGGTGGAGCATCAAGAGCACTCCATCATCCTCCATGAAATTAGAGAAGATCAAAGAGCTATGAGGGAGGAGCAACAAAGAAAAAGAAGAGACATAGAGGAGCTCAAAAGCACCATTGGTTCTTCAAGAAGAGGAAGATGCCACCCTCACTAAGGTGGACTCATTCCTTAATCTCCTTGTCTATTTATTTTCTGTTTTTCGATTTTTGAGCTTTATGTTTTATTTATATTTGTTTCTTTACTATATGATCATTAGTGTCTAAGTGTCTATGCCTTAAAGTTATGAATATGAATCCATCACCTCTCTTAAATGAAAACTATTTTAATTACAAAAGAATAAGAAGTACATGGTTTCGAATTCATCCTTGAAACTATTTTAATTATTTTGATGTGGTGGCAATACTTTTTGTTTTTTGAATGTATGCTTGAACAGTGCATATGTCTTTTGAAGTTGATGTTAATGAATGTTAAATATGTTGGCTCTTGAAGAATAAGGAAAAAGGAGAAATGTTATTTGATAATCTAAAAAATCATAAAAATGATTCTTGAAGCAAGAAAAAGTAGTGAATACAAAAGCTTGCAGAAAAAAAAAGAGAGAAAAGAAAAAAAATGGCGAAAAAAAAATAGAAAAAGAAAAAGCAAGCAAAAAAAAAAGCCAATAGCCCTTAAAACCAAAAGGAAAGGGTAAATAAAAAGGATCCAAGGCTTTAAGTATTAGTGGATAGGAGGTCCTAAAGGAATAAAATCCTGGCCTAAGCGGCTAAACCAAGCTGTCCCTAACCATGTGCTTGTGGCGTGAAGGTGTCAAGTGAAAACTTGAGACTGAGCAGTTAAAGTCAAGGTCCAAAGCAAAAATAGAGTGTGCTTAAGAACCCTGGACACCTCTAATTGGGGACTTTAGCAAAGCTGAGTCACAATCTGAAAAGGTTCACCCAGTTATGTGTCTGTGGCATTTATGTATCCGGTGGTAATACTGGAAAACAAAGTGCTTAGGGCCACGGCCAAGACTCATAAAATAGCTGTATTCAAGAATCAACATACTGAACTAGGAGAATCAGTAACACTATCTAAATTCTAAGTTCCTATAGATGCCAATCATTCTGAACCTCAATGGATAAAGTGAGATGCCAAAACTATTCAAGAGGCAAAAAGCTACAAGTCCCGCTCATCTGATTGGAGCTAAGTTTCATTGATATTTTGGAAGTTATAGTATATTCTCTTCTTTTTATCCTATTTGATTTTCAGTTGCTTCGGGACAAGCAACAATTTAAGTTTGGTGTTGTGATGAGCGGATAAATTATACGCTTTTTGGCATTGTTTTTACATAGTTTTCAGTATAATTTAATTAGTTTTTAGTATATTTTTATTAGTTTTTAATTAAAATTCACATTTCTAGACATTGCTATGAGTTTGTGTGTTTTTTTGTGATTTCAGGTATTTTCTGCCTGAAATTGAGGGACTTGAGCAAAAATCAGATTCAGAGGTTGAAGAAGGACTGCAGATGCTGTTGGATTCTGACCTCCCTGCACTCAAAGTGGATTTTCTGGAGCTACAAAACTCCAAATGGCACGCTCTCAATTGCGTTGGAACTTAGACATCCAGGGCTTTCCAGAAATATATAATAGTCCATACTTTGATTAAGGATAGACAACGTAAACTGGCGTTGAACGCCAGTTCCATGCTGCATTCTGGAGTCAAACGCCAGAAACAGGTTGCAAAGTGGAGTTAAACGCCAGAAACAGGTTACAAACTGGCGTTCAACTCCAAGAAAAGCCTCTACACGTGTAAAGCTCAATGCTCAGCCCAAGCACACACCAAGTGGGTCCCGGAAGTGGATTTCTGCATCATTTACTCATTTCTGTAAACTCTAGTAACTAGTTTAGTATAAATAGAACTTTTTACTATTGTATTTGGGATCTTTGATCAGTTTTATGCTATCTTAGACTTTCATGGGGGCTGGCCATTCGGCCATGCCTGGACCATTATCACTTATGTATTTTCAAACGGTAGAGTTTCTACACACCATAGATTAAGGTGTGGAGCTCTGCTATTCCTCATGAATTAATACAAAGTACTACTGTTTTTCTATTCAATTCAAGCTTATTCCTATTCTAAGATATCCATTCGCACCCAAGAACATGATGAATGTGATGATTATGTGACGCTCATCATCATTCTCACTTATGAACGCGTGCCTGACAAACACTTCCGTTCTACATGAAAACAAGCTAGAATGAATATCTCTTGGATATCTAATATAGAGGACCGAGTCCGAGATATTAGAATCTTCGTGGTATAAGTTAGAACCCATGGATGGCCATTCTTGAGATCCAAAAAGTCTAAACCTTGTCTGTGGTATTCCGTGTAGGATCTGGGAAGGGATGACTGTGACGAGCTTCAAACTCGCGAGTGCTGAGCGTAGTGACAGACGCAAAAGGATAGTAAATCCTATTCCAGTATGATCAAGAACCGACAGATGATTAGCCATGCAGTGACAGTGCATTGGACCATTTTCACAGAGAGGACGGGATGTAGCCATTGACAACGGTGATGCCCTACATAAAGCTTGCCATGGAATGGAGTAGGAATGGTTGGATGAAGACAGCAGGAAAGCAGAGGTTTAGAGGGACGAAAGCATCTCTACACGCTTATCCGAAGCTCTCACCAATGAATTACATAAGTATCTCTATCCTATTTTAATTATCTTTTAGTATACTATAATCTCTTAATACATTTGAATCCGCTTGACTGAGATTTACAAGGTGACCATAGCTTGCTTCAAGCCGACAATCTCCGTGGGATCGACCCTTACTCACGTATGGTTTATTACTTGGACGACCCAGTGCACTTGCTGGTCAGTTGTGCGAAGTTGTGACAAAGAATTAAGATTATGAACGTGCATATAAAGTTTTCAGCGCCGTTACCAAGGAATGGAACCGTCACGATTTCTGCGCACCAGTTACTATGCATTGCTGCCCCTTACTGCCTAAATGCTATTTTAGCATGAATAGTTTTAGATAATCTTTGTTGGATTCTATGATTGAGGTTATATTTTGCTACTTGGTTTTGAGTTTTTCATGCTTACCTTTTGAAAAATACCAAGTGATGAGAATTGCCTTTGAGCTTGTAACTCTTTTGAATTGCATGCTGTAGCTAGCTACCATGTAATTGGAATCCTTCTCCTCGATTAGGAAATTTCTTGATGGATGATGTTGTGCATTTATCTTAATGCATTGTGTTTCATGATCATATCCATCCATATGCTTTTAGCTTGAAGGCTCTCATGCTTATTTAATGCTTGTTTTACCTTACAAGTTACTTAAAGCATCTCAAACACACTAGGATAAGTGAAGTGTATACTTCTTTTGTGACATCGCTTTTTTGTACTAGTATGTGTTCTAAACCGCACAATTTAGAATTCACACACTTATTTGTCATTAATATCACACTAATTCACTCACTCATCTCTAGTGATTAGTACCTCGTCGCCAACAATGTATGCTTCCTGGCTTTTGTTTTCTCCTCTTATGGTGTTATTTTCTATTTTTCATGAATGATGCACCGCAAGCAAAAATGGAAGCGGAAGAAAGAACGCGCAGCAACCAGTTGATCTACCAGCTGAAGGTAGCAATCCAGAAAGTCGCCATACCCCCTTGCTCATCTTTGAGTGCACCGAGGACGGTGCAAACTTTTAAGTGTGGGAAGGTCGTCCGACCGTTCGGCGATTTTGGGTGACAAGTTTCTAATCTCAACACTTTTGCATGTCATTTTTTTAGGTTTTTAGGAATTTTGTTGCATTTTCTTAATTTTGCATATATATATACAATAAGCTTAGTCAAAATAATGAGATTCTTCAAGATTTCTATCTATAGGGCATCAATTGATTTGAGTGAAAAATTTTCATAGGACTTGCTTGAATTATAAATATATTGTGGATCATGTTTTTGGGCTAAGAACACAAGCAAGTGAGATTTGAGCCTAATTGTGTGGTTACATTTTATAACCACTTATTTTCCTTCTTGTGTGCATTATTCTCTTTCTATGATTGTAATATTTGATTTGTTTGATTCTTTATGTCCATTATTTTGTGTATTCATGTATTTATATGATTGAGGCCATCATTTCATTTAGCTCACTTACCCAAAAAGCCTTACCTTTTATCTTTCTTTGTTAGCAAATTTGAGCCTACGCTTAACCCACTTGTTCTTAATTTAGCACATTACAAGCCTTGAAGCGAAAAACAATAAAAGTCCTTAATTTGGATATTTGATTAGCTTAGGCTAGTGTGTGTATCATTCAAGTGTGGGAACCTCGGGACATTGGGAGAATAAAAGGGTAATTTTTTTATTTCTATTGAAATTATTAAAATTTGGGTACATTCTCATATATTGACAAAATGTATAGACCTTATGCATTGATGTTCTTGTATATAGTTTGAAAGAAAGAAAAAATAAGAAAGACAAAAGAAAAAAAAAGAAAAAAAATATATGGAAAAGAAAAGAAAAAAATAGAAAAAGAAAGAAAAAGAAAAATAAAAGAAATAAAATGGGGACAAAAAGCCCCAAGCAAAGCTCAATAAGGGTCAATGCATAAGTGTTGTGAAATGAAAAGGAAATGAATGAGTATGTGAAAAGTGGGAAAAATGGGTAGTTAGGTTCGCTTTAAAATTGTATAGGATGTCATAGGTTAGGTGGGAAGTTTAAGCATATCAAAGATTCAAATTTCAAGCTCACTTGACCAAATATGCATCCTTACCTTGACCCTAGCCCCGTTACAACCTATGAAAAGACCTCATGATACTTGTATGCATGCATTGAATAAATGTTGATTGTTAGAAGAAAAAATAAATCCTAGAAAGAATGAAATAGAGGGGAATTGAGAGAATCAACCCTAAACACTTGAGCGAATACAGTACAAACACATCCGATGAGGGTTTGATGCTCAATTACAGGTTTTCACCTATGATCATCATTCTTCATGCAAGTTTGTAAAAATATTTAATAACTCAATTCAACTGTGGATTAGACTTGCTAGTCCTTAGCCCTTGTGTATATATACTTCTTGGGAATTGATTTATTTTGACTAAACAATTACATTCATTTAGATAGTTGCATTTAGGTAGATTGCATTTAGTTAAATTTCATTGAATAAATGTTGATCCCTTTGCTTTCTCTTGGTTTAAGCATGAGGACATGCTTGGTTTAAGTGTGGGGAGGTTGATAAACCCCATATTTAGGGTTTATCTTGTATTGATTTTAGGGGGATTTTATCACCTTTTACCCACATTTATTCAATGAAATAGCATGGTCTCATGATTGTTTCCTGAATTGTGCTTAAGTGTGAAAACATGCTTTCTAGCCCTTAATTACCTAAAAAAATTAATTCACCTTTGATTCCACTAGATGCCTTGATTTGTTTGTTAAGTGATTTCAGGTTGAAAAGGCTAGGAATGGATCAAAGGAGTGAAGAGAAAAGCATGCAAAATGAAGAACACATGGAAAAGCCAAAGATTTGAGAAACATCATCCACGCGCACGCGAACGGTAAGCGCACGCGTGGATTGCGAAAACTTCAAGGGGCGCGCACGCGCACTGTACGCGTATGCGCCGATGGGCGCACGTGATTTTTTAATTAGAAAACATGCCCAGCGATTTCTGAGAGCTGTGGGGCCCAATTTCAACCAACTTTGGCGCCAAAATGCATATAAGGACCAAGGATTGAAGGGGAAAGGCATCACTCACTCACTTTCACTCATTCATTCATATTAGGATTAGTTTAGTTTAGTTTTAGAGAGAGAAGCTCTCACTTCTCTCTAGGTTTAGGATTAGGATTAGGTTTAGTTCTTAGATCTAGGGTTTAATTCATGCTTTCATATACTTCTCCTTCTCAATTCTTTGTTGTTGCAATCATCATTCTTCTATTCTTTTGTTGTAATTTCCTTTATGTTGTTTCTATGCTTTGTTGTAGATCTACTCTTGTTCCATCTCTTTTCTTTCAATTCAATTTGGGGTAATTCATGATAATTGTGCTTTCTTTGATTTTCTATTGTTAATCTCTTGCTATTCTAGTTAGATCTCTCTTTAATTCTTGCAATTCATGTTGTTTACTTTTATTGCCTTCTATGTGTTTGATGAAATACCTCTTTTAGCTTTAGTATAGATTTTTATTCCTCTTGGCCTAGGTAGAGTAATTAGTGACGCTCGAGTTATCTAATTCCTTTGTTGATTGATAATTGGAAGTTGCTAATTGATTTGGATACCACTAAAGCTAGTCTTTCCCTTGGGAGTTGGCTAGGACTTGTGAAATCAAGTTAATTCATCCACTTTACTTTCCTCCATTGTAGAGGTTAACTAAGTGGTAGCAATGAACAATTTGTGGTCACAATTGAGGAGAATAACTAGGATAGGACTTCTAGTTCTCATATCTTGCCAATAGCTTTGCTAGTTGTTAGTTTATTTCCTTTGCCATTTATATTTCTTGCCTATTATCCCCAAAACCTCAAAATACATCTTATAACCAATAATAAGAACACTTTATTGTAATTCCTAGGGAGAACGACCCAAGGTTTAATACTTCGGTTTATAATTTTAAGGGTTTGTACTAGTGACAAACAAAATTTTTGTATGAAAGGATTATTGTTGGTTTAGAAACTATACTTGCAACGAGAATCTATTGTGAATTCTAAACCGTACAAAAGTCCTCTCATCAAGGGCTGATTCTTTTCCCTTTTATATCTAATCCTAATTAATGTAAAATATATTTTCTAAAATCAAATAATATCTTTTCCGATTTATAAATAAAATAAAAGTTAAATCAAAATCAATTAATATCTCGTGTAGGTTTTGATGAATGAATGGAGACCACTTTGATTCTGATAGCTGGCGCCTAACTTGGAGGAGGCAGCAAGGAATGGGCGTGTACTACTTGACCTAGCGCCTAACTTGGTGGGTTGTGGCACCTAACTTGAACCTGGCCGAATCCAATTGAGTGTGATCATTGTACCCGGCGCCTAATGATGAGCGGATATTTTATACGCTTTTTGGGGTTAATTTCATATAGTTTTGAGTATGTTTTAGTTAGTTTTTAGTCTATTTTCAATATTTTTTAGGAAAAATTCATATTTCTGGACTTTACTATGAGTTGTGTGTTTTTCTGTAATTTCAGGTATTTTTCTGGCTGAAATTGAAGGAGCTGAGCAAAAATCTGATTCAGGCTGAAAAAGGACTGCTGATGCTGTTGGATTCTGACCTCCCTGCACTCAAAGTGGATTTTCTGGAGCTATAGAACTCGAAATGGCATGCTTCCAATTGCGTTGGAAAGTAGACATCCAGGGCTTTCCAGCAATATATAATAGTCCATACTTTGCACAAGGATAGACGACGTAAATTGGCGTTCAACGCCAGTTCTCTGCCCAATTCTGGCGTCTAGCGCCAGAAAAGGATCAAAAGCTGGAGTTGAACGCCCAAACTGGCACAAAAACTGGCGTTCAACTCCACAAATGGCCTCTACACGTGGATTGCTTAATTCTCAGCCCAGCACGCACCTAGTGGGCCCCAAAAGTGGATCTCTGCGTCATCCATCATAGTTTACTCATTTATTGTAAACCTAGGCTACGAGTTTAGTATAAAAACAACTTTTAGAGACTTATTTTGGATCTCATGACATTTTAGATCAAACCCTTGTATTCTCTGATGACATGAGTCTCTAAACCCCATTGTTGGGGGTGAGGAGCTCTGCTGTGTCTCGATGAATTAATGCAAGTATTTCTGTTTTCCATTCAAACACGCTTGTTCCTATCTAAGATGTTCATTCGCGCTTAACTGTGATGAAGGTGATGATCCGTGACATTCATCACCTTCCTCAAACCATGAACGTGTGCCTGACAACCACCTCCGTTCTATATCCGACTGAATGAGTATCTCTTAGATTCCTTAATCGGAATCTCCGTGGTATAAGCTAGAACTGATGGCGGCATTCATGAGAATCCGGAAAGTCTAAACCTTGTCTGTGGTATTCCGAGTAGGATTCAATGATTGAATGACTGTGACGAGCTTCAAACTCCTGAAGGCTGGGCGTTAGTGACAGACACAAAAGGATAGTAAATCCTATTCCAACCGGATCGAGAACCAACCGGTGATTAGCCGTGCTGTGACAGAGCATGTGAGCATATTCTTCACTGAGAGGATGGGATGTAGCCATTGACGACGGTGATCCCCTACATACAGCTTGCCATAGGAGGACGTGCGTGCGTGAATTAGAAGACAGAGGAAAGCAGAGATTCAGAAGACAAAGCATCTCCAAAACTCCAACATATTCTCCATTACTGCATAACAAGTAACCTTTAATCCATGCTCTCTTGTTTATTCGCAATTCAACTGATAAACATAATTGACTTCCTGACTAAGATTTACAAGATAACCATAGATTGCTTCAAACCAACAATCTCCGTGGGATTCGACCCTTACTCACGTAAGGTATTACTTGGACGACCCAGTGCACTTGCTGGTTAGTGGTACGAGTTGTGAAAAGTGTGATTCACAATTCGTGCACCA
Source organism: Arachis hypogaea (assembly GCF_003086295.3). Lineage (NCBI taxonomy): Eukaryota > Viridiplantae > Streptophyta > Magnoliopsida > Fabales > Fabaceae > Arachis > Arachis hypogaea. The sequence goes on from NC_092051.1 coordinate 58,711,254, forward strand.
AGTTTTTGGCGCCGTTGCCGGGGATTGTTCGTGTTTGAACAACTGACGGATTATTTTGTTGCTTAGATTAGGAAAATTTTTCTTTTTGGTTTAGAGTCTCTTATTATTGTTCTTGGTTAAAAATATCCTTCTTTAAAACAAGTGTTACATTTACTGCCCAGTTGGCTAGAGCATTAGTCTAAGCCCGTGGCAGTTGGGTACACTCTTTTTAAAATCTTTTTCATAAATAATATTTTCTCTATTAAATTTTGTGCCAAACTTTAAGTTTGGTGTTTTCTTGTTGATTTTTCAAAAAAAAAAAAAATTTCGAAAATTTATTTTGGTTTTCTAAAAAATTTTAAGTTTGGTGTTCCTTAGTGTTTTTCCTTAAAAATTTTCGAAAACAAGGAGCATCAGATCTAAAAAATTTAAATCTTGTGCTATCTTATTGTTTTTCTCTCTCCTCTTTAAATTCAAAAATATTTTTTCTCTCCATTTTTAAGCAATCTTTCAAAAATTTCCTTTAAAATTCAGATTTTTTTTTAATTTTAAAACCTTTTTCAAAAATCATCATATCCTTTTCAAAACATCCTAACCACTTTCTCTCTCCTCATTTTTTCAAAAATCTACACCCATTTTTATTTATTTTATTTTAATTTATTTTGTTTTCGAATTAAATAAATAAATTAAATAAATAAAAATATTTTGTCTATTTTACATCATATCCCTTTCTCCATCATGGATCTAAGCGGAAATGAACAGTCCAGGAGGACTCTGGGGTCATATTCTAACCCCTCTACTGCTTCATATGGGAGTAGCATCTGCATACCCTCCATTGGAGTCAGTAGCTTTGAGTTGAATCCTCAGCTCATTATCATGGTGCAGCAAAGTTGCCAGTATTCCGGTCTTCCACAGGAAGAACCTACAGAGTTTCTGGCACAGTTTCTACAGATTGCTGACACAGTACATGATAAAGAAATAGATCAGGATGTCTACAGACTATTACTGTTTTCATTTGCTGTAAAAGATCAAGCTAAGAGGTGGTTGAATAACCAACCTAAGGCCAGCATAAAGACATGGAAACAGCTGACAGAAAAATTCCTGAATTAGTACTTTCCCCCAAAACGGATGACACAACTAAGGCTGGACATCCAAGGCTTTAAACAAGGAGATAATGAATCTCTTTATCATGCCTGGGAAAGATACAGAGAGATGCTACGAAAATGCCCCTCTGAAATGTTTTCAGAGTGGGTTCAGTTAGACAACTTCTATTATGGGCTTGCAGAAGGAGCTCAGATGTCTCTTGATTACTCAGCTGGTGGATCTATCCACATGAGAAAGACAATTGAAGAGGCTCAAGAGCTCATTGATACAGTTGCCAGGAATCAGCATCTGTACCTAAGCAGTGACCCTTCCATGAAAGAAGAGGCTAAAACAGCAACTGCTGAACTCAGTCCTGTGAAACAAGCTGCTGAATTCAATCAGCAATTGGACTTCCTAACAAAGCAATTAGCCGAATTCAAAGATAGGCTACAAGAGACAAGGATGGCTAATATACATATGGAAGAACAGTTTAAGCAAACAAAGCAGCAGCTGTCAAGACAAATAACAGAAGAATGCCAAGCAGTTCAATTAAGAAGTGGGAAAACATTAAATACCCCACCTCAAGGCAGCAAAAAGCTAAGGAATGAGCAAACCACCCAAAATTCACCTGAGGACAGTAAGAGCCCAGGAAAAAATAATTCTGGCACTAAAACGCCAGTAAATTGGTGGAAGGCTGGCGCTGAACGCCCAGACCATGCCCAAAACTGGCGTTCAACGCCAGAAACAAGGCAAAACTGGCATTCAACGCAAGAAATGGGCAAGGATCTGGCGTTGAACGCCCAAAATGGGCAAGATCTAGCGCTGAACGCCCAAAATGGGCACAGTTCTGGCGTTCAGATGCCAGGAGCAGACAAGGAGCTGGCGTCCAGTTTCACTCCAGTTTCTAACTCTGGCACTCAATTGCCAATGAGGGATCATACACACACAAATGCTGATAGCAACCCCTCTAAAAAGGCTTCTTCAACCACTTTTGTAGGCAATAAACCTGCAGCAACTAAGGTTGAAGAATATAAAGCCAAGATACCTTATCCTCAAAAACTCCGGAAAGAGGAGCAGGATAAGTAATTTGCTCGCTTTGCAAATTATCTCAGGACTCTTGAAATAAAGATTCCATTTGCAGAAGCACTTGAGCAAATACCTTCTTATGCCAAGTTCATGAAAGAGATCTTGAGTCATAAGAAGGATTGGAGAGAAACAGAAAGAGTTCTCCTCACTGAAGAATGCAGTGTAGTCATTCTGAAAAGCTTTCCTGAAAAGCTTAAAGACCCTGGGAGTTTTCTGATACCATGCATATTAGAAGGTAATTGCACCAAGACAGCTTTATGCGATCTTGGGACAAGCATTAACCTAATACCTGCATCCACTATCAGAAAGCTTGGCTTAACTGAAGAAGTTAAACCAACCCGGATCTGTCTCCAACTTGCTGATGGTTCTACTAAATACCCATCAGGCGTGATTGAAGACATGATTGTCAGAGTTGGGCCATTCGCCTTTCCCACTGACTTTGTTGTGCTGGAAATGGAGGAGCACAAAAGTGCTACTCTCATTCTAGGAAGACCCTTCCTAGCAACTGGACGATCCCTCATTGACGTCCAACAGGGGGAAATAACCCTGAGAGTCAATGATGATGAGTTCAAGCTGAACGCTGTCAAAGCCATGCAGCATCCAGACACATCAAAAGACTGCATGAAAGTTGATCTTATTGACTCTTTGGTAGCAGAGATCAACATGGCTGAGAGTCTTGAATCAGAGTTGGAAAACATCTTTAAAGATGTTCAGCCTGATTTAGAGGATTCAGAGGACATGAAAGAGCCTCTGAAATTTCTTCTAGAAGAGGAGAAACCTCCTAAACCCGAGCTCAAGCCATTGCCACCATCCTTGAAATATGCGTTTCTGGGAGAAGGTGACACTTTTCCAGTGATCATAAGCTCTGCTTTAAATTCACAGGAAGAGGAGGCACTTATTCAAGTGCTAAGGACACACAAGACAGCTCTTGGGTGGTCCATAGGTGACCTTAAGGGCATAAGCCCTGCTAGATGCATGCACAAAATCCTATTGGAGGATAATGCCAAACCAGTGGTTCAACCACAGAGGCGGCTAAATCCAGCCATGAAGGAAGTGGTGTAGAAAGAGGTCACCAAATTACTGGAGGCTGGGATTATTTATCCTATTTCTGATAGCCCCTGGGTGAGCCCTGTTCAAGTCGTCCCAAAAAAGGGAGGCATGACAGTGATTCATAATGAAAAAAATGAACTGGTTCCTACAAGAACAGTTACAGGGTGGCGCATGTGTATTGACTACAGAAGGCTCAATACAGCCACCAGAAAGGATCATTTTCCTTTACCATTCATAGACCAGATGCTAGAAAGACTAGCAGGTCATGAGTATTACTGCTTTTTGGATGGCTACTCAGGCTATAACCAGATTGCAGTAGATCCCCAGGATCAAGAGAAAACAGCATTCACATGTCCGTCTGGAGTGTTTGCTTATATAAGGATGCCATTTGGGCTATGTAATGCGCCTGCAACCTTCCAGAGATGCATGCTCTCTATTTTCTCTGATATGGTGGAAAATTTTCTGGAAGTCTTCATGGATGACTTCTCAGTATATGGAGACTCATTCAACTCCTGTCTTGATCACCTGAAACTTGTTTTGAAAAGATGCCAAGAAACCAATCTAGTTTTAAACTGGGAAAAATGTCACTTCATGGGGACTGAGGGGATTGTCCTTGGGCATAAAATCTCAAACAAGGGAATAGAGGTAGATCAAGCAAAAATAGAGGTAATTGAAAAATTACCACCACCTGCCAATGTTAAGGCAATCAGAAGCTTTCTGGGGCATGCAGGATTCTATAGGAAGTTTATAAAGGATTTTTCAAAAATCGCAAAACCTCTAAGTAATCTGCTAGCTGCTGACACGCCATTTGTGTTTGACACAGAGTGCCTGCAGGCGTTTGAAACGCTGAAAGCTAAGCTGGTCACAGCACCAGTCATTTCTGCACCAGACTGGACATTACCATTTGAGCTAATGTGTGATGCCAGTGATCATACTATTGGTGCAGTATTGGGACAGAGGCATGACAAGCTTCTGCATGTCATTTATTATGCCAGTCGCGTTCTAAATGATGCCCAGAAAAATTACACAACCACAGAAAAAGAATTACTTGCAGTGATTTACGCCATTGACAAGTTCAGATCATACTTAGTAGGATCAAAAGTGATTGTGTATACTGACCATGCTGCTCTTAAATATCTACTCACAAAGCAGGATTCAAAACCCAGGCTCATCAGATGGGTATTGCTTCTGCAAGAGTTTGATATAGAAATAAGAGACAGAAAAGGGACAGAGAACCAAGTGGCTGATCATCTGTCCCGGATAGAGCCAGTGGGAGGGACGTCCCTCCCCTTTCTTGAGATCTCTGAGACGTTTCCTGATGAGCATTTATTTGCCATTCAGAAAGCACCATGGTTTGCCGATATTGCAAACTATAAAGCTGCAAGGTTCATACCCAAGGAATACAACAAGATACAAAAGAAGAAATTAATTACTGATGCAAAGTACTACGTGTGGGATGAACCTTATCTCTTTAAGAGATGTGCAGACGGAATAATCCGTAGGTGTGTGCCTAGAGAAGAAGCACAGAGGATCCTATGGCATTGCCATGGATCACAATATGGAGGCCATTTCGGAGGTGAGCGAACAGCCACCAAGGTCCTCCAATGTGGCTTCTATTGGCCCACACTCTATAAAGATTCCTGGGAGTTTGTACGTAACTGTGACAGTTGCCAAAGAGCTGGCAATCTGCCTCATGGTTACGCCATGCCTTAACAAGGAATCTTGGAGATTGAGCTGTTTGACGTATGGGGAATTGACTTCATGGGACCTTTCCCACCATCATACTCAAACACTTATATTCTGGTGGCAGTTGACTATGTATCAAAATGGGTTGAGGCTATTGCCACACCCACCAATGATACTAAAACAGTGCTGAAGTTCCTCCAGAAACATATCTTTAGCAGGTTTGGTGTCCCTAGAGTACTAATTAGTGATGGGGGCACTCACTTCTGCAATAAACAGCTTTACTCTACCATGGTTCGGTATGGAATTTGCCACAAGGTGGCCACTCCATATCATCCACAAACCAATGGGCAAGCTGAAGTCTCTAATAGAGAATTAAAGAGAATCCTAGAACGGACAGTAAATACCCGTAGAAAGGATTGGGCACGGAGCTTGGATGATGCTCTGTGGGCTTACAGAACAGCATTCAAGACCCCTATAGGGACCTCTCCATACCAACTGGTGTATGGTAAGGCATGTCACCTGCCCATGGAACTGGAACATAAGGCCTACTGGGCAACCAGATTCCTAAACTTTGATGCCAAATTAGCAGGAGAAAAAAGATTGCTCTAGCTAAATGAGATAGAGAAGTTCAGATTCACAGCTTTCGAAAATGCCAAGCTATATAAAGAAAAATAAAAAAAGTGGCATGACAGAAAGCTGTCATCTAGAATCTTTGAACTAGGACAGAAGGTTCTGTTGTTTAACTCAAGACTCAGGCTATTCCTCGGGAAACTGAAATTCCAGTGGAGGGGACCATACGTGATTACAAGTGTATCACCATATGGTTATGTGGAGCTTCAAGATATTGATTCTGATAAGAAGTTCATTGTTAATGGACAGAGAATCAAGCATTATCTTGAAGGCAACATTGAGCAAGAATGCTCAAGGCTGAAGCTAGATTAAAAGCTCAGCAAGGTCCAGCTAAGAACATTAAAGAAGCGCTTGTTGGGAGGCAACCCAATTTTTATGGTTTTTCATGTTTTATTAGGTTCATGATCATGTGGAGTCACAAAATAAATATTAAAAATTGAAAACGGAATCAAAAACAGCAGAAGAAAAATCACACCCTGGAGGAAGCACCTGTCTGGCGTTCAACGCCAGAACAGAGCATAGTTCTGGCGCTGAACGCCCAAAATGGGCAACATCCTGGCGCTGAACGCCCAGAACAAGCATGGTTCTAGCGTTCAACGCCAGAAATGGCTAGTAAATGGGCGTTGAACGCCCAAAATGGGCACCAATCTGGCGCTGAACGCCTAGAGTTGTGTGCAAGGGCATTTTGCATGCCTAAATTGGTGCAGGGATGTAAATGCCTTGACACCTCAAGATCTGTGGACCTCACAGGATCATTTCAAGATCTGTGGACCCCACAGGATCCCCACCTTCCCTCCTCATAATCCTAGTTTTTTTTCTTTCCACATCTTCTTCATCTATTCCCTCTTCTTTTGCTCGAGGGCGAGCAACATTCTAAGTTTGGTGTGGTAAAACAATTATGTGAAGGATCTATAGCTCAGTGGTAGAACATGTGGCTACAAATCAAAAGATACCTCAGGGGATGCACTTCCCTCCACATAATTATTGGAAGCAACTGAGGATAGAAATACCAAAAATCACTAGGAATCAAGCCACAAAGGCAAGGAAGAGACATAAAAGAGCTCAAGAACATCATTGGTGCCTCAAGAAGGAAATGCCATCATCACTAAGGTGGACTCGTTCCTTGTTCTTACTTTCTCTGTTTTTCGTTTTCTCTATGTTAAGTGCTTATCTATGTTTGTATCTTCATTACATGATCATTAGTAGTAATTAGTGTCTAGTTTGATTTTATCCCCAATTAAGTTATAGTCTATTTTTCTCATCATCAGCAAACATGAATAAAATAGTAGATCTTTTGAATAAGAGGCAATAAAATTTCGAGTTTTTAATAAGAAAAATTCTAATTAGTAACATGTGGTGGCAATGCTTTCTGTCTTCTGAATGAATGCTTGAACAGTGCATATGTCTTTTGAATTTGTTGTTTAAGACTGTTAAATATGTTGGCTCTTGAAAGAATGATGAACATGAGACATGTTATTGATAATCTGAAAAATCATAAAAATGATTCTTGAAGCAAGAAAAAGCAGAAAAAGAAAAACTAAGCAGAAAAAGCCAAAAGCTCTTTAAACCAAGAGGCAAGAGCAAACAGCCAATAACCCTTAAAACCAAAAGGCAAGTGCAAATAAAAAGGATCCCAAGGCTTTGAGCATCAGTGGATAGGAGGACCTAAAGGAATAAAATCCTGGTCTAAGCGGCTAAACCAAGCTGTCCCTAACCATGTGCTTGTGGCGTGAAGGTGTCAAGTGAAAACTTGAGACTGAGCGGTTAAAGTCAAGGTCCAAAGCAAAAAGAAGAGTGTGCTTAAGAACTCTGGACACCTCTAATTGGGGACTTTAGCAAAGCTGAGTCACAATCTAAAAGGTTCACCCAATTATGTGTCTGTGGCATTTATGTATCCGGTGGTAATACTGGAAAACAAAGTGCTTAGGGCCACGGCCAAGACTCATAAAATAGCTGTGTTCAAGAATCATCACACTGAAATAGGAGAATCAATAACACTATCTGAATTCTAAGTTCCTATAGATGCCAATCACTCTGAGCTTCAATGGATAAAGTGAGATGCCAAAACTGTTCAGAAGCAAAAAGCTACTAGTCCCGCTCATCTAATTAGAGTCTGAGCTCCACTCAAAAACTCTGAGATATTATTGCTTCTCAACCTATTAGTCTTCTATTTTATTTGTCTAGTTGCTTGAGGACAAGCAACAGTTTAAGTTTGGTGTTGTGATGAGCGGATATTTTATACGCTTTTTGGGGTTAATTTCATATAGTTTTGAGTATGTTTTAGTTAGTTTTTTGTCTATTTTCATTAGTTTTTAGGAAAAATTCATATTTTTGGACTTTACTATAAGTTCTGTGTTTTTCTGTAATTTCAGGTATTTTTCTGGCTGAAATTGAAGGAGCTGAGCAAAAATCTGATTCAGGCTGAAAAAGGACTGCTGATGCTGTTGGATTCTGACCTCCCTGAACTCAAAGTAGATTTTCTGGAGCTATAGAACTCGAAATGGCATGATTCCAATTACGTTGGAAAGTAGACATCCAGGACTTTCCAGCAATATATAATAGTCCATACTTTGCACAAGGATAGACGACGTAAATAGGCGTTCAACGCTAGTTCTCTGCCCAATTCTGGCGTCCAGCGCCAGAAAAGGATCAAAAGCTGGAGTTGAACGCCCAAACTGGCACAAAAACTGGCGTTCAACTCCACAAATGGCCTCTGCACGTGGAATGCTTAATTCTCAGCCCAGCACACACCTAGTGGGCCCCAGAAGTGGATCTCTGCATCATCCATCATAGTTTACTCATTTATTGTAAACCTAGGCTACGAGTTTAGTATAAAAACAACTTTTAGAGACTTATTTTGGATCTCATGACATTTTAGATCAAACCCTTGTATTCTCTGACGGCATGAGTCTCTAAACCCCATTGTTGGGGGTGAGGAGCTCTGCTGTGTCTCGATGAATTAATGCAAGTATTTCTGTTTTCCATTCAAACACGCTTGTTCCTATCTAAGATGTTCATTCGTGCTTAACTGTGATGAAGGTGATGATCCGTGACATTCATCACCTTCCTCAAACCATGAACGTGTGCCTGACAACCACCTCCGTTCTATATCCAACTGAATGAGTATCTCTTAGATTCCTTAATCGGAATCTCCGTGGTATAAGCTAGAACTGATGGCGGCATTCATGAGAATCCGGAAAGTCTAAACCTTGTCTGTGGTATTCTGAGTAGGATTCAATGATTGAATGACTGTGACAAGCTTCAAACTCCTGAAGGCTGGGTGTTAGTGACAGACGCAAAAGGATAGTAAATCCTATTCCAACCAGATCGAGAACCAACCGGTGATTAGCCGTGCTGTGACAGAGCATGTGAGCATATTCTTCACTGAGAGGATGGGATGTAGCCATTGACGACGGTGATCCCCTACATACAGCTTGCCATAGGAGGACGTGCGTGCGTGAATTAGAAGACAAAGGAAAGCAGAGATTCAGAAGACAAAGCATCTCCAAAACTCCAACATATTCTCCATTACTGCATAACAAGTAACCTTTAATCCATGCTCTCTTGTTTATTCGCAATTCAACTGATAAACATAATTGACTTCCTGACTAAGATTTACAAGATAACCATAGATTGCTTCAAACCAACAATCTCCGTGGGATTCGACCCTTACTCACGTAAGGTATTACTTGGACGACCCAGTGCACTTGCTGGTTAGTGGTACAAGTTGTGAAAAGTGTGATTCACAATTCGTGCACCACCTAACTTGAGAAACTCCAAGTTAGGCACCACCTTGGCAGTGAGGTTGGACGTGTGGAGTTTGTTTTGGCGCCTAACTTGGGAAATCCTAAGTTAGGCGCCACCCTTGCAGAATTTCTGGAGAAGAAGTGTAGACTATTATACATCGTTGGAAAGCTCTGGAAGTTAGCTTTCCAATGCCACTCAAATTACGTCAATTAGACCTCTGTGGCTCGAGTTATTATGTTAGTGTGCAGGGAGGTCAGGGTTGACAACTTCATTCGTTTTCTTCTCTTTTTCTATAGAGACTCCATCAAATCCATCCGAATGCTATGTAAAATAAACAGAATTGCACACGACTCAAAGTAGCATCCATATTGGCTAAAAGATATTTAAATCTTGATTAAACTCAACAATTTGAATGCAAATTCACTAGGAAAAGATAGGAAAGATGCTCACGCATCACAACACCAAACTCGAATTGTTGCTTGTCCTCAAGAAACCAAAACTAACATAGGATTAGGATGTGAATTTGCATGAGAAGTGAGTGTTCAATTAAGCTCATGTCTCTTATTAAAGTGGGCTGCAATCCTGAATAGTTTTGGCATCTCACTCTCCTTTGAATCAAAGGAATGTCACTGTCATTCGGAATTAGAATCCAGATAATATTATGAATTCTCTAATCTGTTATACTTCAGTTTAATCCTTGAACACAGCAGATTTCCTTTAATTCTCTTTTCTTTGGTGATTTGCACCATGAGCCTTTGAATAACCACTATTTTATGGTTTATATTGTGTTTAATTGTGTGGTTTTATCATGATCCTTACCCACTTATTCATTAAATTAGCATGCAATTATAATTCCTTCCTGAATTTATTACATGTTTGAAAACTGCTTCCTACAGACTTTAATTATGTATTTTTAATTCTCCTTTATTCCATTCGATGCCGTGATCTGTGTGTTGAGTGTTTCAGACTTTACAGGGCATGAATGAGTTGGAGATTGGAAAGGAAGCTGGCAGAAATAGAAGGAACACAAAAATTTGAGGAGATAACCAGCGAGAAGTGACGCGGTCGCATGGCTCACGCGACCGCGCGAAGGAGAGCAAATTGCAGTGACGCGGCCGCATGGCTCACGCGGCCGCACGGATTGGAAAAGCTAAAGCGACGCGATAGCATGGACGATGCGAACGCGTGGCAAGGAAAAGCGCGAATGACGCGTCCACATGGGTGATACGATCACGTGACATGTGCGATCTGCATAATCTGCAGATCTCGCTGGGGGCAATTTTGGACCTTATTTCGACCCAGTTTTTGGCTCGAAATAGCAGACTAGAGCCAGAGAACATGCAGAAACAAAGAGAGAACATTCATTCTACACAGTTTTTCAGTTTTAGATCTAGTTTTACTCCTCCTCTAGGTTTTTCTCTTTAGTTTTGAGGATTTAATTTTCAATTGGTCTTAGCATTGGAACATTGAGAAGAGTTATTACCTCATCAAGACTTCGTCATTCTAGTTCGTTCTCTTAACTTGGTTTTATTCTTCCATGTTCTTTGCTTTGTTCAATTTTGTCATCTGAATACGTTTATGATTATTTAATACAAGGGTTATTTATTTTATTTTAATTCATTTTAATTTCCAATAATCATGTCTTCTTTTAATTCCCTTTCATGTGTTATGGATTTATTATTTACAATGAGCGAGTAGTTCCCTCACTTGATGGGGAGTTGATTGAAAGGAACTCTTGAGTTAGAAAGATTGAAAGAAAAATTTGTAATTGGGTTACTGTTGGATTGCTATCTAGTCACTAACACCAATCCCTTTGAACTAAGTGGGTTGCAACTCGTGAACAGATCTAGTATTCCAACTCGTTTGACTTTCCTTTACCTAGTAAAGGATAACTAAACAGAACAACCATTAATTATCAATTAATCTTGAAATCATTCCATCAATAATAGAGATTCCAACTAATCAACTCCCAGTCAAGGCTTTTACTCATATTATTCAATTTTCTCAACTTAATTTTCCATCTACTTAACCCAACTTCTTTGGAAACATCTAATTAATAAAATAGCACACTTTTCTGCAATTCCTTGGGAGACGACCTGGGACTCAAACTCCCAGTAATATTTAATTTAAATTCTCTGTGACATATTTCTAAATTGATAAGCAGATTTTTGGTGAGTTAAGAACTATACTTACAACGTAACTATTTTAATAATTTTTAATTCACCAACTTCTGTGCTCCGTCAGCCTTGCCGTGACTTTAAATATTTTGTCTCAAGCTTCACTTGACACAAAAACACCACAAGCACCTGACTGGAGAACTCTCTTTAGGTTCTAATTTTTCTTTCAGTTACTCCCAGACAGTGGTGCTCAAAGCCTTGCGCATACTCTGCTAAATGCACTTGATCTCGACTCTTAGTGTTCTGTCTCAAGGATTACTAAACACAATTACACCACAAGCATATGACTAGGGAAACAACTTTTTGAGCTTTTAATCATGTCTAACCTCCCTAGCCATTGATGCTCAGAGCCTTGGATCTTGCTTTTATTTTTCTTTTGTTTTTCTTTTGCTTCAAGGATTAAGCTTTTGTTTTCTTCAGAGAATTCATAATAGTTCTCTAAATTCCTGTTCCTTATACATCAACATCCTTTGATTCAAATTCAAATACGTACGGTTCATGTCATGCATTCAGAATCATAAATAATACCACCACATTTAAATAAATAAGACTACTATTTGACATAAACTCTATTTCTCATGCAATACATCACTTCTTTTTCTTTCTCATTTGAATTCAAGCTCAGTGAGCGATACATGAGACACTTTTTAGAATTAAAAGTAAATAACATAATTAAAATGGAAAATCAAACTAGAACTTAGGAATTGAAATAACAAAGGATCATGCAGAAACTAAGACAAAATAGCAGAAAATAGGAACATAACGTAATAATGGCAAAATAAAATAGGAAGTAAAAGGAATAAGCCACCTCAGTCTCCATGGTGGGGATCTCTCTCCTCTGGATGTGATCTATATGGTCTTCTCAAGTGGCTATAATCCTGTTTCAGCTGTAAAATCTCCTGGCGCTGAGAGTCCTGAGCAGCTCTCATCTGATCAAGGGTTGTGGTGAGATACTCCCAACGGTTGTTTTGTCTCACCCTGATCTCCTCAATAAATACAGTGTACTGCTGCCAACGGTTGTCCTGCATGATCCTCATCTACTCAATAGAGGAAGTGAGCTGCTGCCAGTATTCCTGAGGTGGGAAGTAGTGTCCCTGAGGCAATGGGGCTGGTCCTATTGAGCTTCCTCCTCAACTTGCTCTTCTCTAGGGACCATGTGTTGTTCCCTATGAGCCTCCATGGTCTTCTTGGTAATTGGTCTCTCAACAGGAATGGGGAAGTCGTTATTCACCTTTACCCCTGCTACATCACACAGGCGATAAATTAGATGTGGAAAACCAAGCCAAGCCTTCTTAAGAGGATTGGAGGCAATGCTATATATCTGTTCTAGAATAATGTCCTCTACCTCCACCACTTCTCCCTTCATGATACAGTAAATCATGAAAGCCCGATCCACAGTGCATTCAGATCGGTTGCGAGTTGGCATGATAGACTTTCGGATGAAGTCTAACCATCCCTTAGCTAAAGGACGAAGATCAGTGCTCTTTAGTTGGTTAGGCATCCTCTCTGCACCTATCCTCCACTGAGAACCCAGAATGTATATCTCTTGAATAACTAGATCTAGTTCTTGGTCTCCATGCATCCTCTCACTGTAAAAGGTAGACTTATGATCTGGACCCGGCAGGTGAAGGGCTCGACGGATGTTTCTTGGACTAAAATCAATGACTTTTTCCTCTTACATAGCTCTGATAATTCTTCTTATTGACCCCCTTAACATTCTTATAAGTGACCCAGAGATTTCCATAGAATTCTTAAACCATCAGTTGTCCAACCTCAGTGTGCGAGTTGCACATAAATTGCCACCCTCTCCTCTGAATTTGAAATTGAATTTCCACATATTCATCCGGTTGCAGTGTAAATCTCACTTTCGGAGTCACAGCCTTCTCGTAAGTATGATCATAAAAGTGTTCTTCATGGAGCTTGAATCGGAACTTGTGTGCATCATGGGAACTGGTGGCTGGCTCTTTGCCTTTTCTCTTCTTTGAGGGCGCACTAGTTTTGGGTGCCATTACAGAAAACAGAGAAAACAAACAAGCAAAGCGGCAACACCAAACTTAAAACTTTTGCTCGTCCCCGAGAAAATTAGAAAAATACAAATGGGGAAACAGAGGGGAGTGAAAGAAGAAATTGAAAAAGAAGAAAATAAAAATTAAATTTAAAATTTTCTTTTCTATTTTTTTTTATGAAATTGAAATACAGAAAAGGATGAAGAAAAGAAGAGGGGATGGACAGAATGGGGTTGGTGGAAAGGGTGTTATGTGTATGGAAGGGGGTGAAGCTTGGGACAAGGGAGCATGGTTATGATGGGGGGGAATGTGTTGTTGTTGGGGTTGAGAAGGAAAGGATATGATAGTGGGGAGAAACTGGTTGGTTCTACAAAGAGAGGATTGGGAGGGACAATTGGTATTAGTTGTGTTTATAGAGAAGGGGGAGTGAAGTGTGTTGAGGTGTGGCTTGAAGTGGGATAAAGTAGGGCTTATATGGAGGAGTTGGGGTGTGGTTTCATTGAGTAGAGTCATGGGAATGAATTGGGAAGGGGGAGGATCTTTGGAGAAGGGGCTGGGTTTAGGAATGGGGTCAGGGTCACGGGATAGTTTGGGGAAGGGATAAAGGAAACAAGGGAGTAGGCGTGTAGGGGTTAGGGAATATGGGCAAGGTTTGGTTTCCTTGTTCGAAGAGGGTTGTTCATGGGAATGTCTTGGGAAGGGGAGGGTGTCTTATGGAATGAATTAAAGGAGGGGGGCAAGGGATCATGGGTGGAGAGATTTGGGAATGGTGGGGTATCTTGGAATTGATTGGAAGGTAGTGGGGACCGAATCAAAAGAGATTTGCTCCAGGAGTAGTGTGGTTCAGTCTTGGAATAAGTCAAGGGGAGGAGTGTGGTGCCTAACTCCAAGTACATGGTGCCTAACTTCATGATGGTGCCAGGCCTTGCGTCTAACTTCTCATCCATGGTGCCTAACTTCATATGCTTCTCTCCTTCATGGCGTCTAACTTCTCACCCACGCTGGGAATAGCCCTAGTGCCTAACATGGCACAAACAGCGCCTAACTTCATGTGTTACCCCCTCCTTGGGTGCCTAACTTGACACAATTGGTGCCTAACTTCCTTTGTTGTGCAGACCTGGCGCCTAACTTGAGTAATGCCAAGTTAGGTGCAGACCTGGCAGAACCAAAACATTCTTAGCACACTTCATGTGGCGCCAAACTTGATGGAACCAAGTAGGCGCCAACTCTCTAGAGAGTAACACCAATTTGTACCCATCAATGGCGCCTAACTTCAAGGGAGTGAAGTTAGGCACCACCCCTCGAGTAAGCATCTTCAAAATTAGCTTGAATGTGGTGCCTAACTTGAGGTTTTGAAGTTAGGTGCCACCCAATCCGAGCTTAGCTTCTCTAGGGTGTTTGAAACTCTGTCTTCATGCACTTGTTTCTATTCTAATTACTCTGCATGATCCAAACACACGTAAAACAAAGGTAAAATAGTAGAAACTCAAACAAAACAAAACTAAATAATTAAAAATAAAAGTAAAAAAAATCAAATTGAAGGATACGAAAACATCAGGTTGCCTCCCGACAAGCGTTTATTTAACGTCACTAGCTTGACAGTCAATTCTGCTAGTTTAGCAGATGAGTGGACCTCTGGCAATCAATCTCGCCTTCAAGATAGTGCTTCAATCTCTGGCCATTAACTTTAAACCTTCTGTCAGAATTCTCTTTCTGAATTTCCACATGACCATATAGTGATGCTCTAATTACCACAAACAGTCCTGAGCACTGGATTTTAGCTTCCCGTGGAAGACTTTGAGCCTTGAATTGAACAATAGCACCCTCTGACCTGGCTCAAACACTCTGATGGCAATCTTCTTGTCATGCTATATCTTAGTTCTCTCTTTATAGAGCTTGGCATTCTCATATGTAGAATATCTGAACTCATCAAGCTCATTCAGCTGAAGCATCCACTTTATTCCTACTGCTTGAGCATCAAAGTTCAGAAACTTGATCGCCCAGTATGCTCTATGCTCCAGCTCAACTGGTAAGTGACAGGCTTTACCATAGACCAACTGATAAGGGGACATGCCAATAGGAGTCTTGTATGCTGTCCGGTATGTCCAGAGAGCATCATCAAGCATCCTAGACAAATCCTTCCTTGAAATGCTAATGGTCTTCTCTAGAATTCTCTTGAGTTCTCTATTAGAAACCTTAACCTGTCCACTTGTCTGAGGGTGATAAGGGGTTGCCACTTTATGACGGACTCCATACCTCTGCAGAAGTGAGTCCAGCTGTCTGTTGTAGAAGTGACTTCCACCATCACTAATGAGTGTCCTTGGGACACCAAACCAGCTGAAAATATATCTCTGGGGAAAGCTCATCACCACTTTGGCATCATTGGTGGGCAGAGCCATAGCTTCCACCCACTTGGACACATAATCAACTGCCACCAAGATATAAGTGTTGGAGTATGACAGTGGAAAAGGTCCCATGAAGTCAATACCCCACACATCAAATAGCTCAATCTTAAGAATCCCCTGCTATAGCATCTCAAGGTTGGCAGGGAGATTCTTCGCTCTCTCACATATGTCATAGTTCTTCACAAATGCTCTTGAGTCCTAGAAGAGAGTCGTCCAGTAAAGACCGCTCTGAAGGAGCCTTGTATTTGTCCTTTCACCACCAAAGTGGCCTACATAATCAGAACTATAACAGTGGCAAAGAATCTGCTGTGTTTCCTCATCTAAGACACATCTTCATATTATACCATCTGAGCATCTTCTAAAAAGTTATAGTTCCTCCCAAAAGTAGTACTTTGTATCAATCAATAGTACTCTTTTGGGATGAAATTCATGGCTTTGTAATTTGCAATGTCCACAAACCATGGAGCCTGCTGAATGACAAAAAGTTGCTCATCCGAGAATGTCTCAGTCACAGCTGTGGGTGGTTGCACTCCTTCTTTAGGTTCAATTATGGAAAGGTGGTCAGCCACCTTATTTTCTGATCCTTTCCTGTCTTTGATCTCAATATCAAACTCCTGAAGGAGCAGCACCCATTTGATTAATCTTGGTTTAGAATCCTGTTTGGTTAGAAGGTACTTCAGAGCAGCATTATCAGTATAAACAATAACCTTGGAACCAATTAAATAGGACCTAAACTTATCAATAGCATACACAATAGCTAATAATTCTTTTTCTGTAGTTGTGTAATTCTTTTGAGCATCATTTAATACACGACTAGCATAGTAAATAACATGCATAAGCTTGCCTTGCCTCTGTCCTAAAACAGCTCCTATAGCATAATCACTAGCATCACACATTAATTTAAATGGCAAATCCCAATCAGAGGGAGATATGATGGGAGCAGAGGTAAGGTTTGCTTTCAGAGTTTTAAAAGCATGCAGATCAGACATTCAGTATTAAATACAAAAGGAACATTAGCAACCAATAGGTTGCTCAATGGTTTAGCAATTCTTGAAAGATTCTTTATAAATGTTTTGTAAAATCTTGCATGACCCAAAAAAATCCTGACTGCCTTAACATTAGTTGGAGGTGGTAATTTTTCAATTACCTCCACCTTGGCTCTATCAACCTCATATCCATCTAGAAAACAATAAAAAGCATGACTGATGCCAGGGCATCTTGGCTAGTTTCAAAAGCCATTTTTAGTTTGTTTTAGAGTAGTTTCATGCATTTCTTAGGCAATAAGTAAGTATTTGGATAAGAAATTTATGCTTGTCTTGATTCAATCAAACATTGTTAATTTTGTGCATTTTCATGAGATTTATGTAAAGAATTATTTGATGCTGTGAATGATGCATTATCTTGTGATTAAAGCAATACTTTGATGCATTTTGTTTGGTTGATGATAGGTAAGAAGAAGCTAAGAAAAGGGAAGGCAAAGAAGCAACAGGAAAGCCATGAAAGGAAGCAAAGAGAAGCAACGTTGGAGCCAAAGTTGGTGCTCCAACGTTGTTGGAAATGTTGCTCCTCACAGCCTGAAGGGGTATACTTCAAACAAGAATAACTTGAGCTACAGAGCTCCAAATGAGGTGATTCCAAAAGCATTGGAAAGTAGGAATCTAGAGAGTTTCAAGCATATATGGCATTGCATGGTGGGTAATTAAATTGAGGGAGAAAACTACCCCAAAAAGTGCATAAAGGAATATGGTACCAACCTGTAGTAAGGCCAGCTGACTTCTGCACCTTCGATGGAGTATAAATCGGGCTGGGAAGCTTCAAATGACGCGCTTTCAATGGCATTGGAAAGTAGAAATTCAAGGATTTCAAACAATATATAATAGTATTGGGTGGACAGCACATTTAAGCACCAGAATCTGGCATTTTCGACCACATTGGTGTGCCAACGTTGCCTCCAACGTTGCACACCAATGCCATCGACCCCGTCCTCTTCAATGGAGCATAACTTGAGTTGCAGATATCTAATTGAGGTGATTTTAGTTGGATTAGAAAGATGACATTCAGAGCTTTCCAAACATATATAATAGCCTATAGTGGGCATGAAATTTATAACGTTGACAAGAGGACAAAGTAATGTCTCAAGGCTTGATGTGCAACATTCATAATTGGAAATTGAGAATTTAGCATCTACCCGCATGCGTAGGTGAGGCGAACGTGTGGATGTATGAACGTTGGAGGTCCAATGTTACCTCAAACGCTGCCTCCAACATCCGCGATAAGATTTCAGAAATAGGAGTTAGGAAATTTGCATCGACGCGTACGCGTCAATGACGCATACGCGTGAACATACTTTTCCAGCCCAACCATGCGCATGCGTACGGCACGTGCACGCGTGAAATGGCAAATTGACCATTCATGCGTACGCATAGGTCACGCGTACGCGTGAATAGCAGAACGTTGGCCCTCCAACGTTGAGTCAAACGCCAATGACAGCAAGCAGAACTGAATTTTCAAAGCAGCGTTTGATTCAACGTTTGCACTCAAACGTGATCACCAACGTTAAGGCCAATTCAATTCCAAATTGCATCTATGCCCAAAATGAAAGATGGTTGCTGTTCCGAGGGTTACCTGAAACTGTAGGTCGATCTCGGATGAGATCTTCTGTACTGGTCGGAGTTGACGTGTCCGGCTGGCGGATGGCGGCCGGAGCTGGTGCGTCTGACTTGTTGGACTGATAGCGCTGCTGATCCTCTGTCACCAAAGGGTGGGGGGTACCTGCAAGGGACTCCGATGCTTAAGTTAGCAAGGGTATTAAGCAGGTTTCTAGTAGAATCAGAGTATGAGTTATACCTGGGTGCTCCAGTGTATTTATAATGGTGTGGGCTGACCTTTCTGATAAGATAAGTTAGTTATCTTATCTTATCTTATCTTATTTTGGGTGAAGTCAGCTTATCTTCAAGGGAACCGCCTTTATCTCTATAGGCTTGGATTGCCTTTGGATTTGGGCCGTGTTCCCCTATTTGGGCCCTTTATTGGGCTTTCCTGTTGATTTGGCCGATCTCTTTAAGAAGAGATCGGATAGTCGGACCTGAAGAGGTCGGTCGCCATGTCGCTAAACATCCCGGGTCAGACAGCTCGACCCAGGGTATGAATAGTGCCCCTGCTTGAGCTCGGTCTTCTGCTTTGAGGTCGAGTATTTTGACTTCGAACTTTTTATAGCGAAGCCGAACTCGAGCACTTTTGTCGATTCCTTTCTTTGTAGAGATTTTTGAATGTAGAACGTTTTTCCTCTAAAAACACGCTCTTTTGTATTAGCGCTTCGTTCTAGGGAACATGCGAGGGTTTAATACCTTCATTAATTGGTATTAATTGCCCCATTTCTCTTGGCTTTATTTTGAATTTGCTTCCTGATGAGTAGATAATTTATACGCTTTTTGACATTGTTTTTAGTATGTTTTTAGTAGAATCTAGTTACTTTTAGGGATGTTTTCATTAGTTTTTATGTTAAATTCACATTTCTGGACTTTACTATGAGTTTGTGTATTTTTCTGTGATTTCAGGTATTTTCTGGCTGAAATTGAGGGACTTGAGCAAAAATCAGATTCAGAGGTTGAAGAAGGACTGCTGATGCTGTTGGATTCTGACCTCCCTGCACTCAAAATGGATTTTCTGGAGCTACAGAACTCAAAATGGCGCGCTTCCAATTGCGTTGGAACGTAGACATCCAGGGCTTTCCAGTGATGGATAATAGTCCATACTTTGCCCAAGTTTAGAAGACGCAAATTGGCGTTCAACGCCAGCTCTCTGCCCAATTCTGGCGTCCAGCGCCAGAAACAAGTTGCAAAGTGGAGTTCAACGCCCAAACTGGCACAAAATCTGGCGTTCAACTCCAAGAAGGACCTCTACACGTGCAACACTCAAGCTCAGCCTAAGCACACACCAAGTGGGCCCCGGAAGTGGATTTATGCATCAATTACTTACTTCTGTAAACCCTAGTAGCTAGTTTATTATAAATAGGACCTTTTACTATTGTATTAGATATCTTTGATCAGTTGTATGCTATCTTAGATCACGTTTGGGGGCTGGCCACTCGGCCATGCCTACCCTCTATTCACTTATGTATTTTCATACGGTAGAGTTTCTGCACTCCATAGATTAAGGTGTGGAGCTCTACTATTCCTCAAAGATTAATGCAAAGTACTACTGTTTTCTATTCAATTCATCTTATTTCGCTTCAAAGATATTCATTCGCACTTCAATCTAAATGTGATGAACGTGACAATCATCATCATTCCCTATGAACGCGTGCCTGACAACTACCTCCGTTCTACATTAGATTGAATGAGCATCTCTTAGATCTCTTCGTGGCGTAAGCTAGAATGATGGCGGCATTCAAGAGAATCCGGAAAGTCTAAACCTTGTCTGTGGTATTCCGAGTAGGATTCAATGATTGAATGACTGTGACGAGCTTCAAACTCGCGATTGCTGGGCGTAGTGACAGACGCAAAAGGATAGTAAATCCTATTCCAGCATGATCGAGAACCGACAGATGAATAGCCGTGCCGTGACAGGGTGCGTTGACCATTTTCACTGAGAGGATAAGATGTAACCATTGACAAGGGTGATGCCTCCAGACGATTAGCCGTGCCGTGACAGGACATTTGGATCATTTTCCCGAGAGAAGACCGAAAGTAGCCATTGACAATGGTGATGCATTACATAAAGCTAGCCATGGAAAGGAGTAAGACTAATTGGATGAAGATAGCAGGAAAGCAGAGGTTCAGAGGAACGAAAGCATCTCTATTCGCTTATCTGAAATTCTCACCAACGATTTACATAAGTATTTCTATCCCTATTTTATTAATTATTTTCGAAAACCCGATTACTATTTTATATCCGCCTGACTGAGATTTACAAGGTGACCATAGCTTGCTTCATACCAACAATCTCCGTGGGATTCGACCCTTACTCACGTAAGGTATTACTTGGACGACCTAGTGCACTTGCTGGTTAGTTGTGCGAAGTTGTGAACCATGGTATTGGCATCGTGTTTTTGGTGCCATTGCCAGGGAAAGAAAGAGCAATGAATTTTACATAATCAAAGTGTAATCACAATTTCTGTGCACCAAGTTTTTGGCGCCGTTTCCGGGGATTGTTCGAGTTTGGACAACTGACGGTTCATCTTGTTGCTCAGATTGGGTAACTTTCTTTTTGTTTTGTTTTCAAAAATTTTTCAAAAATTTATCCTTTGTTTTCAAAAAAAAATAAAAAATAAAAATAAAAATGTTTTCAAAAATATATTTTTCTTCAGAATTTTTAAGAATGAATTCTAGTGTTTCATAAAGCATGTTGAAGCCCGGTTGGTTGTAAAGCCACGACTGTAGGGCATGTTAGACGTGTCATGTCTGAGTACATACTAAAGCTTGGCTGGCTATTAAGTCATGCCTGACCCTTTGATTGGAGCTTTAGACTAAAGAGCATAAGATTCCTGGATTTCATATTAAAAATTTTGGAATCCTTATTTTTCTTTTTCAGAATGATTTTTGAAAAAAAATTAAAAGAAAATACAAAAAAAAATCATAAAATCATAAAAATCAAAAATATTTTTGTGTTCTTGTTTGAGTCTTGAGTCATGTTATAAGTTTTGTGTCAATTGCATATTCATCTTGCATTTTTCGAAAATTCATGCATTCATAGTGTTCTTCATGATCTTCAAGTTGTTCTTGGTAAGTCTTCTTGTTTGATCTTGATGTTTTCTTGTTTTGTGTTGTATGTTGTTTTTCATATGCATTCTTGAATTCTTAGTATCTAAGCATTAAAGAATTCTAAGTTTGGTGTCTTGCATGTTTTCCTTGCATTAAAAAATTTTTCTTTAATATGTTCTTGGTGTTCATCTTGACATTCAAAGTGTTCTTGGTGTTCATCTTGACATTCATAGCATTCTTGCATGCATCACATGTTTTGATCCATAACTTTCATGCATTGCTTCATTTTTCTTGTTTTTCTCTCTCATCATAAAAATTCAAAAATCAAAAAAATATCTTTCCCTTTTTTTTCTCTTAAAATTTCGAAAATTAGATTTGACTTTTTCAAAAATTTTTAAAATCTAGTTGTTTAATTTTCATGAGTCAAATCAAATTTTCAATTTAAAAATCTTATCTTTTTCAAAATCTTTTTCAAAAATCAAATCTTTTTCATTTTTTTAGTTATTTTCGAAAATTATAAAAATATTTTTCAAAAATCTTTTTCTTAATTTTACATCAAATTTTCGAAAATAACAATAACAATTAATGTTTTGATTCAAAAAAAATTCAAGTTTGTTACTTACTTGTTAAGAAAGATTCAAACTTTAAGTTCTAGAATCATATCTTGTGATTTCTTGTGAATCAAGTCATTAATTGTGATTTTAAAAATTAAATCTTTTTCAAAAACTAATTTAAATCATATCTTTTCAAAAATATCTTCTTATCTTATCTTTTTCAAAAAAAAATTTTGATTTCAAAATATCTTTTCTAACTTCCTAACTTCTTATCTTTTTCAAAATTTGTTTCAACTAACTAACTAACTTTTTGTTTGTTTCTTATCTTTTTCAAAACTACCTAACTAACTCTCTCTCACTAATTTTCGAAAATATCTTCCCTCTTTTTCAAAAATTCTTTTTAATTAACTAATTATTTTAATTTTTAAATCTCAATTTTTGAAAATTACTATATTTTTTAAAAAAAAAAACTATTTTCGAAAATCACTAACTATTTTTCAAAAATTATTTTCAAAAATTCCTTCTCTCTCATCTCCTTCTATTTATTTATTCATCTACTAACATCTCTTCATCAGATCACCAAAAATCTGAACCCTCTCTCTCTCTGAGTTCAGATTTTCTTCTTCTTTTCTTCTACTAACACAAGGACCTTTATACTGTGGTATAAAGGATTCCTATTATTATTATTATTATTATTATTATTATTATTATTCTGTGCCCTCTTCTTTGTCATATGAGCAGGAGCAAGGACAAGAACATTCTTGTTGAAGCAGATCCAAAACCTGAAAGGACTCTGAAGAGAAAACTAAGAGAAGCTAAATTACAACAATCCAGAGATAACCTTACAGAAATTTTCGAATAGGAAGAGGAGATGGCAGCCGAAAATAATAATAATGCAAGGAGAATGCTTGGTGACTTTACTGCACCTAACTCCAATTTACATGGAAGAAGCATCTCCATCCCTACCATTGGAGCAAAGAATTTTGAGCAGAAACCTCAGCTAGTTTTTCTGATGCAGCAAAACTGCAAGTTTCATAGACTTCCATCTGAAGATCCTTTTCAGTTCTTAACTGAATTCTTGCAGATCTATGATACTGTTAAGACTAATGGAGTAGATCCTGAAGTCTACAGGCTCATGCTTTTCCCTTTTGCTGTAAGAGACAGAGCTAGAATATGGTTGGACTCTCAACCTAAAGACAACCTGAACTCTTGGGATAAGCTGGTCACGGCTTTCTTAGCCAAGTTCTTTCCTCCTCAAAAGCTGAGCAAGCTTAGAGTGGATGTTCAAACCTTCAAACAAAAAGATGGTGAATCCCTCTATGAAGCTTGGAAAAGATACAAACAGTTGACCAAAAAGTGTCCTTCTGACATGCTTTCAGAATGGACCATCCTGGATATATTCTATGATGGTTTATTTGAGCTATCAAAGATGTCATTGGATACTTCTGCAGGTGGATCCATTCACCTAAAGAAAACACCTGCAGAAGCTCAAGAACTCATTGACATGGTTGCTAATAACAAGTTCATGTACACTTCTGAGAGGAATCCTGTGAGTAATGGGATGCCTATGAAGAAGGGAGTTCTTGAAGTTGATACTCTGAATGCCACATTGGCTCAGAACAAAATATTGACTCAGCAAGTCAATATGATTTCTCAGAGTCTGAATGGAATGCAAGCTGCATCCAACAGTACTCAAGAGGCTTCTTATGCAGAAGAAGCTTATGATCCTAAAAATCCTGCAATAGCAGAGGTGAATTACTTAGGTGAACCTTATGGAAACACCTATAACCCATCATGGAGAAATCATCCAAATCTCTCATGGAAGGATCAAAGTCCTCAACAAGGCTTTAATAATGGTGGAAGAAACAGGTTTAGCAATAATAAACCTTTTCCATCATCCACTCAGCAATAGACAGAGAACTCTGAACAAAATACTTCTAATTTAGCAAACTTAGTTTCTGATCTATCCAAGGCCACTGTAAGTTTCATGAATGAAACAAGGTCTTCCATTAGAAATTTGGAAGCACAAGTGGGCCAGCTGAGTAAAAGGATCACTGAAATCCCTCCTAGTACTCTCCCAAGCAATACAGAAGAGAATCCAAAAGGAGAGTGCAAGGCCATTAACATAAGCACCATGGCCGAACTTGTAAGGGAAGGAGAGGACGTGAATCCCAAGGGGGAAGACCTCCTGGGACGTCCAGTGATCAATAAGGAGTTTCCCTCTAAGGAACCAAAGGAATCTGAGACTCATCTAGAGACCATAGAGATTCCATTGAACCTCCTTATGCCATTCATGAGCTCTGATGAGTATGCATCTTCTGAAGAGAATGAGGATGTTACTGAAGAGCAAACTGCCAAGTTTCTTGGTGCAATCATGAAGCTGAATGCCAACTTATTTGGTATTGAAACTTGGGAAGATGAACCTCCCTTGTTCACCAATGAACTAAGTGATCTGGATCAACTGACATTGCCTCAGAAGAGACAGGATCCTGGAAAGTTCATAATACCTTGTACCATAGGCACCATGATCTTTAAGGCTCTGTGTGACCTTGGTTCAGGAATAAACCTCATGCCCCTCTCTGTAATAGAGAAACTGGGAATCTATGGGGTGCAAGCTACTAAAATCTCATTAGAGATGGCAGACAATTCAAGAAAACAAGCTTATGGACAAGTAGAGGACGTGTTAGTAAAGGTTGAAGGCCTTTATATCCCTGCTAATTTCATAATCCTAGATACTGGAAAGGAAGAGGATGAATCCATCATCCTAGGAAGACCTTTCCTAGCCACAGCAAGAGCTGTGATTGATGTGGACAGAGGAGAATTGATCCTTCAATTAAATAAGGACAACCTTGTGTTTACAACTCAAGGATCTCTCTCTGCATCCATGGAGAGGAAGCAGAAAAAGCTTCTCTCAAAGCAGAGTCAACCAAAGCCCCCACAGTCAGACTCTAAGTTTGGTGTTGGGAGGCCACAACCAAACTCTAAGTTTGGTGTTGAACTCCCATATCCAAACTCTAAGTTTGGTGTTGGAGAGTCTCAACAAGGCTCTGAACATCTGTAAGGCTCCATGAGAGCCCACTGTCAAGCTATTGACATTAAAGAAGCGCTTGTTGGGAGGCAACCCAATTTTTATTTATCTAACTATATTTTTCTTAGTTATATGTCTTTATAGGTTCATGATCATGTGGAGTCACAAAATAAATATGAAAATTGAAAACGGAATCAAAAACAGCAGAAGAAAAATCACACCCTGGAGGAAGACCTTACTGGCGTTTAAACGCCAGTAAGAAGCATGTTTTGGGCGTTCAACACCAGAACAGAGCATGGTTCTGGCGCTGAACGCCAGAAATGGGCAGCATCTGGGCGTTTGAATGCCAGAAATGCACCCTGGAGGAGAGCTGGCGCTGAACGCCCAGAACAAGCATGGTTCTGGCGTTCAACGCCAGAAATAGGCTACAAATGGGCGTTTAACGCCCAGAACAAGCACCAACCTGGCGCTGAACGCCCAGAGTTATGTGCAAGGGCATTTTACATGCCTAATTTGGTGCAAGGTTGTAAATCCTTGAACACCTCAGGATCTGTGGACCCCACAGGATCACCTCAGGATCTGTGAACCCCACAGGATCCTCACCTACCTCCACTCACTTCTTCTCACCCCTCTTCCCCAAAATCCTTCACCAATCACCTCAATCTCTCTTCCCCATCACCTCTTCACCACTCACATCCACCCACTCTTCCCTATAAACTTACCTCATAAACTCCACCTACCTTCAAAATTCAAAATCACTTTCCCACCCACACCCACCCTATATGGCCGAAACCTCACCCCCTCCCTTCCCTATATAAAGCCTTTCATTCTTCCTCATTTTCACACAACACAACCCTCTCTTCTCTTCTTGGCCGAAACACAACCCCTTCTCCTTCTCCTCCATTTCTTCTTCTTCTTCATCTATTCTTTCTTCTCTTGCTCGAGGGCGAGCAATATTCTAAGTTTGGTGTGGTAAAAGCATAAGTTTTTTGTTTTTCCATTACCATTGATGGCACCTAAGACTGGAGAATCCTCTAGAAAGGGGAAAGGGAAGACAAAAGCTTCCACATCCGAGTCATGGGAAATGGAAAGGTTCATCTCCAAGGCCCATCAAGACCACTTCTATGATGTTGTGGCCAAGAAGAAGGTGATCCCCGAGGTCCTTTTCAAACTCAAAAGAATTGAGTATCCGGAAATCCGACATGAAATTCAAAGAAGAGGTTGGGAAGTACTAACAAATCCCATCCAACAAGTCAGCATCCTAATGGTTCTAGAGTTCTATGCTAATGCATGGATCACTAGAAACCATGATCAAAGTAAGAACCCGAACCCAAAGAATTATCTCACCATGTTTCGGGGGAAATACTTAGATTTTAGTCCGGAAAATGTGAGGTTGGCGTTCAACTTGCCAAACATGGAAGAGAACGCACGCCCCTACACAAGGAGAGTCAACTTTGATCAAAGGTTGGACCAAGTCCTCATGGACATATGTGTAGAAGGAGCTCAATGGAAGATTGACTCAAAAGGCAAACCGGTTCAACTAAGAAGACTGGACCTTAAGCCTGTAGCTAGAGGATGGTTGGAGTTCATTCAATGCTCAATCATTCCCACTAGCAACCGGTCTGAAGTTACTATAGACCGGGCCATCATGATCCATAGCATCATGATTGGAGAAGAGGTGGAAGTTCATGAGATTATACCTCAAGAACTCTACAAGGTGGCTGACAAGTCCTCTACTATGGCAAGGTTAGCCTTTCCTCACCTCATTTGCCACCTATGCAATTCGGCTGGGGTTGACATAGAGGGAGATATTCTCATTAAAGAGGACAAGCCCATCACTAAGAAAAAGATGGAGCAAGCAAGAGAGCCCATTCATGGAGCTCAAGAGGCGTATGAAGCTCATCACCATGAGATCCCGGAGATGCCTCAAATGCATTTTCCTCCACAAAACTATTGGGAGCAAATCAACACCTCCCTAGGAGAATTGAGTTCCAATATGGGACAACTAAGGGTGGAACATCAAGAGCACTCCATCATCCTTCATGAAATAAGAGAAGATCAAAAAGCAATGAGGGTGGAGCAACAAAGACAAGGAAGAGACATAAAAGAGCTCAAGGACATCATTGGTTCCTCAAGAAGGAAACGCCACCATCACTAAGGTGGATTCATTCCTTGTTCTTATTTCTTCTGTTTTTCGTTTTCTATGTTATGTGCTTATCTATGTTTGTGTCTTCATTACATGATCATTAGTAGTTAGTAACTATGTCTTAAAGTTATGAATGTCCTATGAATCCATCACCTCTCTTAAATGAAAAATATTTTAATTCAAAAGAACAAGAAGTACATGAGTTTCGAATTTATCCTTGAACTTAGCTTAATTATATTGATGAGGTGATAATGCTTCTTGTTTTCTGAATGTATGCTTGAACAGTGCATATGTCTTTTGAAGTTGTTGTTTAATAATGTTAAATATGTTGGATCTTGAAAGAATGATGACTAGGAGACATGTTATTTGATAATCTGAAAAATCATAAAAATGATTCTTGAAGCAAGAAAAAGCAGCAAAGAACAAAGCTTGCAGAAAAAAAAAATAGGCGAAAAAAATATAGAAAGAAAAAGAAAAAGCAAGCAGAAAAAGCCAAAAGCTCTTAAAACCAAGAGGCAAGAGCAAAAAGCCAATAACCCTTAAAACCAAAAGGTAAGGGTAAATAAAAAGGATCCCAAGGCTTTGAGCATTAGTGGATAGGAGGGCCTAAAGGAATAAAATCCCGGCCTAAGCGGCTAAACCAAGCTGTCCCTAACCATGTGTTTGTGGCGTGAAGGTGTCAAGTGAAAACTTGAGACTGAGCGGTTAAAGTCAAGGTCCAAAGCAAAAAAAGAGTGTGCTTAAGAACCATGGACACCTCTAATTGGGGACTTTAGCAAAGCTGAGTCACAATCTGAAAAGGTTCACCCAATTATGTGTCTGTGGCATTTATGTATCCGGTGGTAATACTGGAAAACAAAGTGCTTAGGGCCACGGCCAAGACTCATAAAATAGCTGTGTTCAAGAATCATCATACTGAACTAGGAGAATCAATAACACTATCTGAACTCTGAGTTCCTATAGATGCCTATCATTCTGAACCTCAATGGATAAAGTGAGATGCCAAAACTATTCAAGAGGCAAAAAGCTATAAGTCCCGCTCATCTGATTAGAGCTATGTTTCATTGATAGTTTAGAATTTATAGTACATTCTCTTCTTTTTATCCTAATTAATTTTCAGTTGCTTGGGGACAAGCAACAATTTAAGTTTGGTGTTGTGATGAGCGGATAATTTATACGCTTTTTGACATTGTTTTTAGTATATTTTTAGTAGAATCTAGTTACTTTTAGGGATGTTTTCATTAGTTTTTATGTTAAATTCACATTTCTGGACTTTACTATGAGTTTGTGTGTTTTTCTGTGATTTCAGGTATTTTCTGGCTGAAATTGAGGGACTTGAACAAAAATCAGATTCAGAGGTTGAAGAAGGACTGCTGATGCTGTTGGATTCTGACCTCCCTGCACTCAAAATAGATTTTCTGGAGCTACGGAACTCAAAATGGCGCGCTTCCAATTGCGTTGGAAAGTAGACATCCAGGGCTTTCCAGCGATGTATAATAGTTTATACTCTGCCCAAGTTTAGATGACGCAAAATGGCGTTCAACACCAGCTCTCTGCCCAATTTTGGCGTCCAGCGCCAGAAACAAGTTGCAAAGTGGAGTTCAACGCCCAAACTGGCACAAAAGCTGGCGTTCAACTCCAAGAAGGACCTCTACACGTGCAACACTCAAGCTCAGCCCAAGCACACACCAAGTGGGCCCCGGAAGTGGATTTATGCATCAATTACTTACTTCTGTAAACCCTAGTAGCTAGTTTATTATAAATAGGACCTGTTACTATTGTATTAGATATCTTTGATCAGTTGTATGCTATCTTAGATCACGTTTGGGGGCTGGCCACTCGGCCATGCCTACCCTCTATTCACTTATGTATTTTCATACGGTAGAGTTTCTGCACTCCATAGATTAAGGTGTGGAGCTCTGCTGTTCCTCAAAGATTAATGCAAAGTACTACTGTTTTCTATTCAATTCATCTTATTTCGCTTCCAAGATATTCATTCGCACTTCAATCTGAATGTGATGAACGTGACAATCATCATCATTCCCTATGAACGCGTGCCTGACAACCACTTCCGTTCTACATTAGATTGAATGAGTATCTCTTAGATCTCTTAATCGGAATCTTCGTGGTGTAAGCTAGAATGATGGCGGCATTCAAGAGAATCCGGAAAGTCTAAACCTTGACTATGGTATTCCGAGTAGGATTCAATGATTGAATGACTGTGACGAGCTTCAAACTCGCGATTTCTGGGCGTAGTGACAGACCCAAAAGGATAGTAAATCCTATTCCAGCATGATCGAGAACCGACAGATGAATAGCCGTGCCGTGGCAGGGTGCGTTGACCATTTTCACTGAGAGGATAGGATGTAACCATTGACAAGGGTGATGCCTCCAGACGATTAGCCGTGCCGTGACAGGGCATTTGGATCATTTTCCCGAGAGAAGACCGAAAGTAGCCATTGACAATGGTGATGCATTACATAAAGCCAGCCATGGAAAGGAGTAAGACTGATTGGATGAAGATAGCAGGAAAGCAGAGGTTCAGAGGAACGAAAGCATCTCTATTCGCTTATCTGAAATTCTCACCAATGATTTACATAAGTATTTCTATCCCTATTTTATTAATTATTTTCAAAAACCCCATTACTATTTTATATCCGCCTGACTGAGATTTACAAGGTGACCATAGCTTGCTTCATACCAACAATCTCCGTGGGATTCGACCCTTACTCACGTAAGGTATTACTTGGACGACCCAGTGCACTTGCTGGTTAGTTGTGCGAAGTTGTGAACCATGGTATTGGCATTGTGTTTTTGGTGCCATTGCCAGGGAAAGAAAGAGCAATGAATTTTACATAATCAAAGTGTAATCACAATTTCTGCGCACCACTTCCTTAGAAAAACGGTTTCTCTTCTTCCTTTTTCTTTGTAACTCTTTCGTTCTCCCTATCTCTGTCTTTTCTTGCGTTGCGGTATCTTCCAGTGATCCAGCGATTCCTTCCTTTCTACTTCTTCCGAAACTTCTCATTTCTCCATGTTAGTTTCATTTTGCATTTACTTTTCTCTTTCGTTGCTTTGGCTTTGGTTTTGTGGTGAAGTTTTGATTTTGCTTGGAGAATGTTTGGATCTTTCTGTTTTTGTTGCACCTAATTGCTGTTGTATTTGTGTGTTTTGGGAGTTTCTTCGTCTTTCGTATGAACTTTTTCGCTCTTCTCTACTTGTGCTTTCGATGATGGTTTTTGTTTGATTCTGAAAAAGGTTGTATCTTTGATGATTTTCTGCTTGGCCATTTTGATGTCGACAATGCTTTTTGTTGATAGACTGTAGAAAGATAGTGGCTTAGATGACTTTTGTGTTTTTACTTCCTTTTTTCAAAACGTTTGTCTACTTGAAAACTTCTTTTCTTGTTTGGGAAATGCCGGGAAATAAGCTGTAGATTTTTCCTGAAATCTTGCTTTGCCACTGCCTCCAAAGGATGCCCCAGGACTTTGGTTTGAGTCTTAGGGTTTTCCTTTTCTGTCTGTATGATATTAGTCGAGTTGCTTTGCCCTTCTTTTGAGATGTTTTTTAGTGATCCAATGTTCTTTTCTTTTTGTAGGATTAGTTGGCCTCATGTCTTCTCGCAATAACGTTGTAGAGATGTCTTCCAAAGTTCCCGAGGGGATGCTCGATTGGCTGGACTCCCTTGTCCTAATGTGTGTCTCTGTCGTGGATGCTGAATTTTGTGTAGAGATGCGTAAACGTCATAGGATTTGTGGTAACAGTGCTCAGGAGAGGGATTATGAGCTTGTAGGTCCTGACTCTGATGAGAGGGCGTGTTTTCCTACTTCGGTCAAGGGGGATCGTCCCTTCTTCTATGCCTATGAATATTTCTTCACCCAGTTGAACATTACTTTTCCTTTTACTGCTTTCGAGACCGACTTGTTGTGGTCATGTAACATTGCTCCATCCCAGCTTCATCCGAATTCCTAGGGTTTTATCAAGATATTTCAACTACTTTGCCAAGAGTTAGGCATAACACCTTCTCAAACTCTTTTCCTCTATCTTTTTGTCTCGGCCAAGCCTGGAGGTTCTTCCAAAAAGAAAGCTTCCTGGGTTTCTTTCAGATCGGCCCAGGGGCATAAAGTTTTTGCCATGTATGATGAGTCTTTTAAAGATTTTAAGAATTATTTCTTCCGAGTCCGTGCTGTTGAGGGGGTTCGCCCCTTTTTTCTTGATGAGAATGACGTGCCTGCTTTTCCTCTAGAGTGGCAAAAGAATGTGAGAGTGCCTCATTATACATGGGAAATGCTTAATGATGTTGAGCGGGTTTTTGTAGTTGTTCTTGAAGATTTGTGGGGGGAACCATCCCATCTAGATACAAAAAGATTTTTGAGTGATCCATCTTTGGTTCGAACTGCTTTGGGTACTGTCTGACTTGTTTCTCATACTTGTTTCTTAGTTTTGCTTCTCCTAGGTTGTAACTCATCATTATGGTTGATTCTATATTTTCAGAGATGTCGAAATACAATGATTCCATGAAGGCCTACAAGAAGGCGAAGAAGGCTGCTGCTGCTCAAAACATCTCGGCCAAGGCGGCCGGAGAGGGATCTTCTCAAGTTCCAGTGAAGCCGCCCGTGCTGAGTTCTCCTGGGCTGAGGAAGGTGATCCCCACTCCTCGAGTTCGTCTGACTGATCCTCCACAGACTTCTGCCGCTACTTCTGGTGCTCCTCCCAACAAGAATCAAAAAACAATTGAGGCCTTTAACCTTGACGCCCCTGATTTTAATGCAATCGAGTTCGTAGATCAGCAAATCGGTCCCTACGGTGCCCTCCCCATGGATGATGTATCAATCCTTCGCCATCTGGATTTTATGACCCGAAACAGTGTTAAAATGGCATATATGGGGGCTGCCCTGTACCGAACTACTCAAAATCTTCCTCTCCATGCCACCAAAGAATTTATGGAGGAGGCTAAACAAGAGTTCGACCGGATGAAGGGCCTGAAGGAAGAGCTTGAGGTAAAGGTAGCCAAGTTGGAGAAGGATCTGGAGAACGAAATGGCGAGTTCCCTTGCTCTGGCGGCTTCTGTGCAGTTGGCCGAGGACACGGCATTGAGGCATAAGGACAGTTACGTTACATCTTATCGGGAGGTAATGCGTCTGAGGGAGGAGCTGGAGTCTGCTCGAGTAGACTATTCCGAGCTCCAAGGTCACCTCGTCGGCAGCGTGAACGCTGCCTATGATAATTTAAAAGAGCAAGTTCAAGTTCTTGCTCCTGAGGTTGACCTTACTCTCTTTAGCTTGGACAATGTTGTGAGGGATGGTAAGATTGTCCCCGACGACCAAGATGATGATGATGTTGATCCTCCCCCTGTGCTTTCTGCCAAGGTGTCCGCTTCTACAATTCCTCCGGTTGAGGTTGGTCATTCTGTTTCTGATCCGGACTGTCAGATCTTGAATCGGGATGATGGTACCGTGGATGCTGTGCCTCTCCAGGCTCGTCCTCCTTCACCCCAGACTGATGCTGCTAAAAAGTCTTCTAATCTTTAGCTGAGTTTTCTTTGGATATTTACGTAGTTGGCCCGGCTTGTGGGCTTTAAAACTCTTTATTTTGTATAGTTTAATATTTTGCTGACTACTGGTACTCCTTTTGGTTACTTGTTTAGCAACTTTTGTTTTAAAAAACAAGTAGCTTTCAAGCTTTTGGGCTTGACCCTAAAGCTTTATAATATTGTATTCAATAGCATGCTTGTTTACACTTGTCTTGGCACCTTTCTGGGTTTTTAGAATACTGGAGCCTTGCTTTTCGGCCTCTTTGAACTGCTTTGTACTTGGAGGTCGTAGATGCGTGGATCCAATTCGTATCTTGGTTTGCTTGCTTGGATTTATCCATAACCGATTTCTTTACGTCGTCCTTTTCCAAGTTATTTTTGTAGTAGATCGACTTCGTCATGTCGATCTCTTCTAAGTTATTTCGTAATCCTCTTTCTTGGACCTTTGTTAGGTCTCTTTCAAGGACTACTTTTATAACTTTTCGTAGGAGGTCGACTTCTTTATGTCGTCCTCTTTCTAAGTTATTTTTGTAATCCTCTTTCTTGGACCCTTGTCAGGTCTCTTTCAGGGATTACTTCTATAACTTTTCGTAGGAGGTTTACGTCGTCCTCTTTCTAAGTTATTTTTGTAATCCTCTTTCTTGGACCCTTGTCAGGTCTCTTTCAGGGATTACTTCTATAACTTTTCGTAGGAGGTTGACTTCTTTACATCGTCCTCTTTCTAAGTTATTTTTGTAATCCTCTTTCTTGGACCCTTGTCAGGTCTCTTTTAGGGATCACTTTTATAACTTGTTTGTTGTAGGAGACCGACTTCATCAGGTTGATCTCTTCTAAGTTATTTCGTAATCCTCTTTCTTGGACCTTTGTCAGGTCTCTTTCAGGGATTACTTTCATAACTTGTTTATTGTAGGAGACCGACTTCGTCAGGTCGATCTCTTCTAAGTTATAGCAATTCTTCTTTTATAGGGTTGGCCAAACCTCTTTCCAGGGATTTGCTCATAACTTGGGTTGACTTGGTCTGACTTCTCAACGTCGCCCAGTCTTTTAAGTTATTATTTAGCAATCCGTAAGACCTCGTCAGGTTCTTTTTTCGGATCACTTTCGATAACTTCTTGCATTATTCTGTGTTCATCTTTGCCGATTTGTAGAAGGTGATTTCTATCTTTGTTCGGTTGACCTTTAGATGAATCGCGTTTTCATCTTTATTGGTCTTCCATCGTGATCGTGCAGTGAATCTATTTTTCACTTTCTGCCGATCTGTTGCTTTATAATCGGACGATGAATGCTTCAGATTAACGCGTCTTGAGAATTTGTAGAATATCTAAAAATATATTTTATTCAAAAGCAAGTGCAAATATATACATGCGGGAGTTTTTCATCCCTTTAAGTCGGATAATTTCTGGATCTCAACTTGGTACCTCATTAAAAAACCTTTTCAGGAAAAAGAGTGCATCCGAGATCTGTTACCTTCTCTAGCTATAATACCTTCTTAGGTTGCAGGCGTGCCATGATCTGGGAAGCTCTCGTCCATCGATTTCGGAGAGTCTATAATAACCTTTTCCAGGTACTTCTATGACTCGGTAGGGTCCTTTCCAGTTTGCTGCCAGCTTTCCTTCTCTGGGTCGAGTTGTGATGACAAGTCATCCTAGCCTATTTTAGCTAGTCTTTTTCTTTTGTTTTCATTAGAATTATGCACTTTCTTGAGCTACAAGCAAGCTAATTGAGTAGATTTTCATGTTTCCCTTGATTGAACCAACCATATATGAATTCATGCCATTTCATGAGGTTTTGTGCTATATTTGTTGCATATTATGAAAGAATGAAGATCTCATGATTTTGAGCATAGCTTTGATTAGTTTGGTTGATTAATGAAAGGTGAAGAAAGCTTGGAGAAAGGTTGAAGCAAAGAGGAATGGCTAGAAGTGAAGAGAGGACAATGGAATAAGTGAAATTGAACCAGGAGGCATGAAGTTAGCCCCAACGTTAGCCCCCTAACTTGGAGGCTAACGTTAGGCATGAAGATTACTCCCTGGGCTCCCCACGTTTGAGCCAACGTTAGCCCCCTAACTTGGAGGCTAACGTTGGCAAGAGAAACTTCTTCCCTGGGCACCAACATTTGCGCCAACGTTAGACCCCTAACTTGGGGGCTAACGTTGGCACATGAACATTCAAGGAAGAGGCAAAAGTTAGCCCCAACGTTAGCCCCCTAACTTGGAGGCTAACGTTGGAACTTGAGAGTTTCTCCCCTGGGCACCAACGTTTGCGCCAACGTTAGCCCCCTAACTTGGAGGCTAACGTTGGCACATAAATTACAAAGGGGGAAGGGCCAACGTTTGCGCCAACGTTAGCCCCCTAACTTGGAGGCTAACGTTGGCTCCACTAGCATATAAGCAAGGCCAACGTTAGGGTCAAAGTTAGACCCCTAACGTTGGCACCAACGTCCATACCAGAAGAATTTTGCTTGCTGCTATGAAAAGTGGGAGCCAAAGTTAGACCCCTAACTTTGGCTCAAACTTTAGGTCCAACTTTGGCTAACCTCAAACCCGGTTCAATTGGTTCACTTTGGTTCTTCTTCAAACTTCAAGAGCAATCAACCAAGGCCTCTTTCAACCCAATTCCACCAAGAGCAAAGGCCCAACTCAAGGCTTGAAGATCATTTTTGGGAAGTGTATAAATAGGATAGAATTCAAGTTATAAAAGGGCTTTTCTTTTAGAATTTTCAAAATAGTTTTCGGAGAGCTTTTGAACTTGAGTGAACTTTAATTTCTTGTTTTAATTGCTTTCAATTTCATTTTACATTTGTCTTGGATCTTGGATTGGAGAATTGAAGAAATTCTGTTTCAATCTCAATCTTGGATCTCTCTGTTTCTTTACTGTTAATTGAATTCCATTTCCGGTTCAGTGTTCTTCATCTCTTTTCTTTGCAATTTACAATTTCCTTGCTATTGTTCTTGTTGGATCTAGGAAGGCATTGAGATCTAGACTTGGTTTTCTAGTCTCTGGGTCCTGAGATCTGAATTTCTCATTTCAATTCCCCGTTTATTGCTTTTTCTGTTCATTTACTTTACTGCTTCAAGATCCGGTTCAATCCCAATTCCCTTTCCCTCTTCTGTTTGATGCAATTTAGTTTTTCCTTGTTTAAATTCTGCAAATCCATTCCCCAATTCCCTTTACATTTCAAGCAATTTATATTCCTTGCACTTTAAGATTCCGCAATTTACATTTCTTGCACTTTAAGTTTCTGCCATTTAATTTCTTGTTCTTTAAGTTTCAGCAATTTATTTCTTGTTCTCTTTACTTCAATGCAACTTACATTCTGCAAGTTACAGATCACCCAACCAAATCTTAATTCGCTTGACTAAATCAACCACTAAACTAAAATTGCTCAATCCTTCAATCCCTGTGGGATCGACCTCACTCCCGTGAGTTTTTATTACTTGATATGACCCGGCGCACTTGCCGGTTAGTTTTGGGTGTTTTGGGAGAGATTCGTTTCTCACCAAAATATCTCATCAAGTTTTTGGCGCCGTTGCCGGGGATTGATTAGATTGACAATGATTAAGTGAGGTGGTGATCTAGATCAAGCACTCTTTCTTTAATTTTGATTAACCCACTAACTATTTGTTTTTTTGCTTAAGCTAACTAAAACTTCATTCTAGCAATAGATTGAAGTGTTACTGGTTGTGTGCTCTTATGTTTTGCTTGTATGTCAGGTACAAGAAGAACCATACCCAATTTTCATGAACAAGACGAAAGAACTCTCAGGAGGTTAAGAAGAGTTGAAAGAGGGAAAAATATTGTTGGAGAAGAAGAATCAGACGAAGAATTCCAAGAGATGGAGGAACATCTAACCAATCCACCAGGTGGAGAAGACAACAACAATGGCAACCCACCCCAGAGGAGAGTTTTGGCTTCCTATACCTTTGCAAATCCTAGACATTGTGGGAGCAGCATCTTGGCTCCAAATGTCAATGCTAACAATTTTGAACTCAAGCCACAACTCATCACTCTGGTTCAGAACAACTGCTCTTTTGGTGGAGGACCACTTGAGGACCCACACCAACATTTGTCCACTTTCCTGAGGATATGAAACACTGTCAAAACTAATGGAGTGCCCCCTGACAGCTACAAGCTGATGCTATTCCCATTTTCTCTCAGGGACAAGGCCACTCAATGGTTAGAATCTTTTCCAAGAGACAGCATCAACAACTGGGATGATTTGGTAACTAAGTTCCTTGCAAAATTTTATCCACCTCAGAGGATTATAAGGTTAAAGGCTGAGGTTCAAACATTTACACAAATGGAGGCCGAACCTATCTATGAGGCATGGGAGAGATACAAGGCTCTGAACAGGAAATGTCCCCCTGCTATGTTTAATGAGTGGGAGAAGCTTCAAAATTTCTATGAAGGCTTAACACTGAAATCTCAGGAAGCTTTGGATCATTCAGCTGGAGGTTCCTTGCAACTCATGAAAACTGCAGAAGAGGCTCAAGAACTCATTGATATGGTGTCCAACAACCAATATTTCTTTTCTCATCAAAGAAGCTGCCAACCATCACAAAGGAGAGGAGTAATGGAGCTAGAAGGAGTGGATTCAATCCTAGCTCAAAACAAGATGATGCAGCAGCAAATTCAACAACAATTTGAGCAAATGGCTAAGAGGATTGATAGTCTCCAAGTTGCAGCAGTTAACACCAGCCAACCATCAACCACATGGGGACAGAGTGAAGAAACTCAAGAAGAACAACAACAAGAGCAAGTACAGTATATGCACAACCAAGGACCAAATGAAGTGTATGGTGATACATACAATCCATCCTGGAAAAACCACCCAAACCTCAGATGGGGAGATAACCATACCCAAAACCAACAACCATGGCAGAGGAACTCAAACCAACACAACCCAAGAAGCAACCAAAATCACAACCAGCAGCAGACTAACCAAAATCCCTACAGAAAACCTCAAAACAACTACCCCAACCTCAACCAATACCAATCTAATAACCAACCCACCAACCAAAATGCCTACCATCCACCACCCACATCTCATAACCCACCTCAAATATCACCTGAAGCCCAAAGAATCACTCACTTGGAGGCCATGATAAACAAAATGTTGAAACACCAAGAAATGGTAGCCAAGAATCAGGAAGCCTCTATGAAGAGCCTAGAGAGACAGATGGGGCAACTCTCCAAGCAAGTATCTATTGAGAGACCTTCAAACTCACTGCCCAGTGACACAATCCCAAATCCCAAGGAGGAATGCAAGGCAATACAATTGAGGAGTGGGAGAACATTGATAAGCAACAATGACACTACAAAGAAGCAAGCAGAGAACATCAAAGAACCAACGGAGGATGAGAAGCAAACAAAGGCAGATGAGGCTGAGAAGCAAGTTGTGATGCCAAACAAAGGCACTGAGAAACTCAAAGAGAAGGACAACCAGCCACATAGCTCAAAGGAAGTAGCTCAGGGGCAGCAGCAAATAGGAAAAAGCATCACACCTCCACTGCCTTACCTTCAGAGGTTCAACAAAGAGATTAAAGACCAGCATTTTCACAAATTCCTTGAGACTTTTAAGAAGCTGGAAATCAATATTCCCTTGGCTGAAGCACTTGAGCAAATGCCTCTATATTCCAAGTTTCTGAAGGATCTTATCAACAAGAAAAGAAGCTGGGATGAGAAAGAAACCATAATGATTGCTGAGGAATGCAGGGCCTTGATTCAAAAGGGGCTTCCTCCCAAGCTTGAGGACCCAGGAAGCTTCCTGTTGCCTTGCACCATTGGGAAATTGACAATCACTAAAGCAATGTGTGATCTCGGAGCAAGTATTAACTTAATATCATCCTCCTTGGTGAAAAAGCTGAATATAGAGGAGGTCAAACCAGTACAAATGTCTTTGGAGCTGGTAGACAAGTCAACGGTATACCCCAGGGGTGTAATTGAAAACCTTTTGGTCAAGGTGGACAGTTTTATATACCCTGCTGATTTTGTGGTTCTAGAATCAAACAATGATGATGGTGACTCTGTTATACTGGGAAGGCCATTCTTGGCTACTGCTAGAGCTATCATAGACGTAGAGGAAGGGGAATTAACTCTCAGGATGCATGACCAAAGCATCACTCTGAAGGTATTACCAGAGGCACAATTTAGCAAGGAGAAGAAAGACTATATGAAAAGTGACCAGGAAAGTCACAGCAACATCCCAATGCTAAAGATTGTGCAGACTGATGAAAAAGTCCAAGAGGATATTAGAGTACTGGCCACTGAGAAGAGAGGTCCCCAAGGAAAGCCTACAGCCAGAAAAGAAAGATCAACAAAAGGAAAGATGAAGCGCAGAAACAAAGCAAAAAGGGGATGGAAGAATAGAAAGATTCCAACAGAGGGGCTTTCCAAAGGTGACAAAGTGCAACTGATATATCAACAGCTGGGGGCAAATCAACAAACCGAGGATTACTACACTGTCAGCAACATACTATCATTAGAGCATGCTGAAATAGAACACCAGAAAACAAAGAAGAGGATCACGGTCAGAGGAGACAAATTGAGGCCCTACAAGCACCAACCACCATAAAAGAAAGCTTCAGTGTCAAGCTAGTGACAATAAAAGAGCGCTTGTTGGGAGGCAACCCAACCTGAGGTAGTTTTCTTTTCATAGTTATTTCAATAAAAAGGTTAAATGATTGGTGTGTATTGCAAAGAGCTAAGTTTGGTGTTTCACACCAAAACAAATTAAGGGAGAATAAAGAATTCTAAGTTTGGTGTTCCACCAAAATCTCACTTAAAAGCACATTCTCACTTTCTAGCTCCAAGCAATCTGATAAATCATTTAAGCATTGTCTGTTTCTAGTTTTATTACCTTTAGCAAAGACTTAGGCTTTCACATATGGTTATGCATAAGAAACATGGCAAGAGACTAAGTTTGGTGTTCACACACCAAAGTAAGTTCAAACGCCTACAAGAAAGTCTTGCACACTAACCAGTCATCTAAGGGCTTGAGAAACAAGCAACTTCCATTAACACTACAGAAAGTCAATCACTCTCTTGGGAGGACTACACACCATTAGCTGAGAGAAAGAAGAAGAAGCCACCAAGAGGTTGTATTGTCACTTAACTCCATTAGCATTGAATTGCTCTAAATTGGAAGTGTGAATATGCCCATTTTAACAGTAACTGTTAGTGTAGTAGTCTGTGCATCATTTATGTTTGTTTCTTTTAAAATAAGTAGGCTAGTTTATGTGTGTGCTTATGTGTTTATTTTCACTTGACAAGAAGTATGTATTGTCCCCTGCATCTTTAAATTCAATAAAAGAACAGTTTGAATGTGAAGTGAAATGGTCTCTGTTAGATAGAAGTGGAATAAAAGTAAGTGGTGGTATGTGTGTGATTGTACAATAGCTCACTTTTAGTGAATAAAGAGCTAGGATATCTCCTTCTAAGTAAAGAGTGGCCTACTGTCTATGAATCTCAATTGAATTAAATTCCTTGGTTAGAAAGAAAAACAAAAAGAAGGAAAGAACAAAGAGAGCCAAAAA
The DNA here is from genome assembly GCF_003086295.3 of Arachis hypogaea. Taxonomy (NCBI): domain Eukaryota; kingdom Viridiplantae; phylum Streptophyta; class Magnoliopsida; order Fabales; family Fabaceae; genus Arachis; species Arachis hypogaea. The sequence continues at coordinate 58,751,601 of NC_092051.1, forward strand.
GTGGCAAAACAAAAGAAAAACAAAAAGAAACAAAGCTGGACACCAATAGCTTGAACCTTAAAATATATGCCTGTGATGTCTTTGTACTAGGATCTGCTTGGATTAGTAAGCTCTTAGGAGTGCCTCAACACTTGGTGACTTGGGTTAACTAACCCGGGATCATCAGCTGAAAGTCCACTATCAAGAGCAACCTAACTACAAGGCATTTAGTAGCCCAAAGAGGTGCTGGGCATCAATGTTTTAAGAAGGAATGTGAGCCAAGTGTCTATGGTGAATAATGTGTCAATTATAAAGAAAAGAAAATGAACTTGCTACACATGACACTCAAATAAAGCTTTTGAATAAAGTAATAGCCAAGGATAAAGGAATAATGAGAGGTCATAGCGGTATGTCACTTGAAGCTTGAAGGAGACTTTCTAGGCCTAGGAGTCAATAAGAAGTGAGTATTTGCATATCCACAAAAAACCCCATGAACTATCAATAATACTCTGCTAGCATGAACTTCCTCTTCCATTTCATTCTTTCTTCTTAATAATTCATTTCTTGCTTGGGGACAAGCAAGCTTTAAGTTTGGTGTTGTGATGACAAGTCATCCTAGCCTATTTTAGCTAGTCTTTTTCTTTTGTTTTCATTAGAATTATGCACTTTCTTGAGCTACAAGCAAGCTAATTGAGTAGATTTTCATGTTTTCCTTGATTGAACCAACCATATATGAATTCATGCCATTTCATGAGGTTTTGTGCTATATTTGTTGCATATTATGAAAGAATGAAGATCTCATGATTTTGAGCATAGCTTTGATTAGTTTGGTTGATTAATGATAGGTGAAGAAAGCTTGGAGAAAGGTTGAAGCAAAGAGGAATGGCTAGAAGTGAAGAGAGGACAATGGAATAAGTGAAATTAAACCAGGAGGCATGAAGTTAGCCCCAACGTTAGCCCCCTAACTTGGAGGCTAACGTTAGGCATGAAGATTACTCCCTGGGCTCCCCACGTTTGAGCCAACGTTAGCCCCCTAACTTGGAGGCTAACGTTGGCAAGAGAAACTTCTTCCCTGGGCACCAACGTTTGCGCCAACGTTAGACCCCTAACTTGGGGGCTAACGTTAGCACATGAACATTCAAGGAAGAGGCAAAAGTTAGCCCCAACGTTAGCCCCCTAACTTGGAGGCTAACGTTGGAACTTGAGAGTTTCTCCCCTGGGCACCAACGTTTGCGCCAACGTTAGCCCCCTAACTTGGAGGCTAACGTTGGCACATAAATTACAAAGGGGGAAGGGCCAACGTTTGTGCCAACGTTAGCCCCTAACTTGGAGGCTAACGTTGGCGCCACTAGCATATAAGCAAGGCCAACGTTAGGGTCAAAGTTAGACCCCTAACGTTGGCACCAACGTCCATACCGGAAGAATTTTGCTTGCTGCTATGAAAAGTTGGAGCCAAAGTTAGACCCCTAACTTTGGCTCAAACTTTAGGTCCAACTTTGGCTAACCTCAAACCCGGTTCAATTGGTTCACTTTGGTTCTTCTTCAAACTTCAAGAGCAATCAACCAAGGCCTCTTTCAACCCAATTCCACCAAGAGCAAAGGCCCAACTCAAGGCTTGAAGATCATTTTTGGAAAGTGTATAAATAGGATAGAATTCAAGTTATAAAAGGGCTTTTCTTTTAGAATTTTCAAAATAGTTTTCGGAGAGCTTTTGAACTTGAGTGAACCTTAATTTCTTGTTTTCATTGCTTTCAATTTCATTTTACATTTGTCTTGGATCTTGGATTGGAGAATTGAAGAAATTCTGTTTCAATCTCAATCTTGGATCTCTCTGTTTCTTTACTGTTAATTGAATTCCATTTCCGGTTCAGTGTTCTTCATCTCTTTTCTTTGCAATTTACAATTTCCTTGCTATTGTTCTTGTTGGATCTAGGAAGGCATTGAGATCTAGACTTGGTTTTCTAGTCTCTGGGTCCTGAGATCTGAATTTCTCATTTCAATTCCCCGTTTATTGCTTTTTCTGTTCATTTACTTTACTGCTTCAAGATCCGGTTCAATCCCAATTCCCTTTCCCTCTTCTGTTTGATGCAATTTAGTTTTTCCTTGTTTAAATTCTGCAAATCCATTCCCCAATTCCCTTTACATTTCAAGCAATTTATATTCCTTGCACTTTAAGATTCCGCAATTTACATTTCTTGCACTTTAAGTTTCTGCCATTTAATTTCTTGTTCTTTAAGTTTCAGCAATTTATTTCTTGTTCTCTTTACTTCAATGCAACTTACATTCTGCAAGTCACAGATCACCCAACCAAATCTTGATTCGCTTGACTAAATCAACCACTAAACTAAAATTGCTCAATCCTTCAATCCCTGTGGGATCGACCTCACTCCCGTGAGTTTTTATTACTTGATACGACCCGGTGCACTTGCCGGTTAGTTTTGGGTGTTTTGGGAGAGATTCGTTTCTCACCAAAATATCTCATTAAGTTGTCCCAATAACATTTTGGATTAGGATGAGATCATTCTCAGTGAAACCGCTTGGCACTACCCTTTGATTATATCTTGAAGCCATTCGTCGCTTTAGCGCTTCTTTCCTGATCCGGGCAATTTCTTGGATTTCCGGAAGTAGGTCGAGCTCTTCTTTTTGAAGTTGAGAGTGGGCTTCTTCATTGTAATGGACTACCCTAGGCGACCCTTCCTCGATCTCTACTGGGATCATTGCCTCCACTCCATATGCTAGTCGAAATGGTGATTCGTTTGTGGTGGAATGTGGCGTTGTTCGATATGCCCATAGGACTTGTGGAAGTCCTTCGGCCCAAGCTCCCTTTGCATCTTGCAGTCTCCATTTCAACCCAGCCAATATGACTTTGTTGGCAGCTTCGGCCTGTCCATTGGCTTGAGGATGTTCGACGGAGGTGAACTGGTGTTTTATGTTCAAATCGGCTACTAACTTTCTGAAGCCTGGATCTGTGAATTGGGTGCCATTGTCTATGGTGATGGAATATGGAACCCCGAACCTTGTGACAATGTTCCTATATAGGAATTTTCGGCTTCTTTGAGCAGTGGCATTGGCTAGGGGCTCCGCCTCGGTCCATTTTGTGAAATAGTCTACCCCTACTATGAGGAATTTAACTTGTCCTGATCCCTGGAGGAAAGGTCCGAGGAGATCAAGTCCCCATTTTGCAAATGGCCAAGGTGAGGTTACGCTGATGAGCTCTTCTGGCGGGGCGATGTGAAAGTTGGCATATTTTTGGCATGGTGGGCATGTCCTTACAAACTCTGTAGCTTCTTTTTGTAGTGTTGGCTAGTAAAATCCCGCCCGAAGTACCTTTTTGGTGAGAGCTTGTGCCCCGAGATGATTGCCACAAATGCCACTGTGTACTTCCTCTAAAACTTCCCTTATGTTGGAGGTCGGCACACATTTTAGTAGTGGTATTGAAATCCCTCTTTTATATAGGGTGTTGTTTATGATGGTGTAGTACTGAGCCTCCCGTTTTAATCTCTTTGCCTCCTTCTCATTTGTGGGGAGTGTTTCTGTTTTGAGGTAATTAATTATGGGGGTCATCCATCCTTGATCCTGACTTGTTATAGCTAGGACTTTTTCCTCTTCCGAGATTGATGGATTCTGCAGTATTTCTTGGATGAGGCTTCTATTGTTGCCCCCTGGTTTGGTGCTGGCTAGTTTTGAGAGTGTGTCAGCTCGGGCATTTTGTTCGCGGGGTATGTGGCAGATCTTATATTCCCTGAATTGTCCGAGTTGTTCCTTGGTTTTATCCAAATACTTTTTCATGGTGGGATCTTTGGCTTGGTAGCTCCTTATTATTTGTGAGGTGACTACTTGTGAATTGCTGAAGATGTTGAGTTTTTGAGCTCCAACCTCCTTAGCCAGCTTCAAACCAGCTAGTAACGCTTCATATTCCACCTGGTTATTTGAGGCTAGGAACCCAAATTTGAGGGAAAGCTCGACATGGGTTCCTTGGTTGCTTTCTATTATCACACCTGCGCCGCTTCCAGTTTTATTTGAAGACCCGTCCACGTAGAGATTCCATTCTGTGGGGGTTTCCATGGTATCTGTGAATTCTGCAATGAAGTCGGCCAAGTATTGTGATTTGATGGCTGTCCGAGCTTCATATTGGAGGTCGAACTCGGATAATTCGACTGCCCATTGTAAAATTCTGCCTGCTAGATTTGTTTTCTGCAGTATCCCCTTTATGGGCTGGTCGGTACGAACCCTAATGGTGTGGGCCTGAAAGTACGGGCGAAGTCGTCGAGATGTCAGTATGAGAGTGTAGGCAAACTTTTCTATTTTTTGGTAATTCAGCTCGGATCCCTGCAGTGCTTTACTAATGAAATATACATTGTCTTCCTCTCGAACCAATGCTGAGGCTACTGCCTGACTTTCTACTACAAGGTATAATACGAGTGGTTCTTCCTCTCGTGGTCGAGTTAGGATAGGTGGTCGTCCCAGGAGATTTTTGAAATTCTGGAAGGCTCGCTCGCATTCCATTGTCCATTCGAACTTCTTTCCTTTCCTTAAAGTGGCATAGAAGGGGAGAGACCTTATCGCTGATCCTGCTAAGAATCTGGATAAGGCTGCCAATCTCCCGTTGAGTTGTTGTACCTCTCTGACACAAGTTGGGCTCTTCATGTTGAGTATAGCCTGGCATTTGTCTGAATTTGCTTCAATTCCTCTTTGTGTGAGCATGAAACCTAAGAATTTGCCCGCTTCTACTGCAAAGGTGCATTTTGTGGGATTGAGTCGCATGTCATGCTTCTTTATAGTGTCGAATACTTGGGCCAGGTCGGACAATAATGTCTCTTCGCTTTGTGTCTTTATTAACATGTCGTCCACGTAGACTTCCATGATTTTTCCGATATGATCTGAAAGCCTTTGATAAGTAGCTCCCGCATTCTTGAGATCGAAAGGCATCACAATGTAGCAGTAATTTGCTTTTGGCGTCAAAAATGAGGTTTTTTCTTGATCTGGTGGATACATGGAAATTTGGTTGTATCCGGAATATGCATCCATAAACGAGAGGTATCTATATCTGGAGGAAGCATCTACCAGAGCGTCGATACTTGGGAGTTGGTAAGGATCTTTTGGGCAGGCTTTGTTGAGGTCGGTGTAGTCGGTGCACATTCGCCACTTCCCATTTGACTTTTTCACCAAGACGACGTTAGCCAGCCATAGTGGGTACTTGACTTCTCTTATGAATCCTGCCTCCAGTAGTGCTTGTACCTGTTCTTCCACAGCTTGGGATCGTTCTGGCCCAAGTTTTCTTTGTCTCTGCTGTACCGGCCGAGTCCTGGATAAACCGCCAACTTGTGACACATTAGCTTGGGGTCTATGCCTGGCATGTCTGCAGCTTTCCATGTGAAGAGATCGACATTATCTCGTAAGAAATGTACTAGTAATTCTTTTGTGTTTCCTTTCAGGATCGTGCCAATATTAGTGGTTTTGTCCAAGGTATCTCCGATCTGAACTTTCTCTACTTCACCTTCGGGCTGTGGACGGAGTTCTTCTCGCCTCTGAACTCCACCAAGCTCAATTGTATGGAACTCTTCTCCTCTGCCTCTGAAGTTTAGACTATCGTTATAACAGCGGCGTGCCATCCTTTAATCTGCTTTTATCGTAGCTATCTCTTCTGTAGTTGGGAATTTCATGCATAGATGTGGAGTTGAGACTATTGCGCCGAGTTGATTTAGTGTTGTCCGACCTATTAAGGCATTGTAGGCTGAACTCACGTCGACCACGATGTAGTCTATCTTGAGTGTTCTGGATTGGTTCCTTTTTCCGAAGGTTGTATATAGTGACACGTATCCAGTGGTTGTACTGGGGTATCGCTGATGCGCATAAACTTGTTATGCTACGATTTAGGAAATTGCACGATCGGCAAAATTCCTTCCGGCAAGTGCACCGGTTATCGTCAAGTAAAAACTCACAATAGAGTGAGGTCAAATCCCACAAGGATTGGTTGAGTGAGCAATTCGGATTAGAAGTATGTTCTAGTTGAGCGGAATCAAAATTTAGATGAGAATTGCGGAATGTAAAATTGCATGAATTAAAGAGCGAGAAGCTAAATTGCTGAAATTAAAAGGGATGGGGTGATTGCATGAATTTAATTGCAGAATGTAAAGAGAAAGTGGAAATCAGAAATGGGGAATTCATTGGGTTATAGGAGATATTGAGATCTCCGAATCAAAACATGTTTATCTCTTCCTCAACCAATGCGTTCATTGAATTTTGCTTGGCAATCTTATATGATTGGATCCCAATCCCTTGGCTCACCAATTCTCTCTAAAAACAAACAAATTCCCAATCCCTTGGTTTAAATGTTCATAAGAAGAGATGATGCTCGATCACTGATTTTACCACACAGTTTCATGAACCACAATTTGGTAGGATTACATGTCACAATATCCATCCAAACCCCAATCCAATTCACTGTGAGAAAGC